>NC_133343.1:7902973-8202973 GCF_030506205.2 Paramisgurnus dabryanus
CTTCAATTACGACGAAAATCTTGTTTCTGATAAAATTACAAAACATACAGAGTGCATCGTTATATTGTAACGTCCTTCTTTGAGAACACCGGCAAGTTATGCAATCCTATGCTAATCTTCAGGAAAACCGAAACAAAAATGCTTTCTTCGTTTAAAATCTCACACATGTAAACGTCAACGCGTCAATAGATCTCGACACGATGTGACATCGCAGTGAAAGTTACCTTTTAAGCCGAGTGAGAAAGCTCCTTGCGGACTGTGGTATTCCGACACCGGATCGCCTCTGTATCAAGGAGTGAGAGGAAGGTCACTTCATTTTAGAGGCAAGAAAGGGCTCCTGTCTATGACGTCACACACACGCGCTGCGCTATCACGTGTCTCATTATGGAAGGCCAACAGGGCAAAAACATGTTAAAAATACGTGTTAACACGCACTACGTGTTAACGCGTAAATCACGTGTTAACACGCACTACGTGTTAACGCGTAAATGCGTGTTAACACGTAAATCACGTGTTAACGCGTTAGAAATCATGGACATGGAGTTTTACCACCATCTAGTGGTGTGGCGAATCTGACCTAAATACACAGAACGGACAGATAGATAGGATTGTAAATTGAAGTATTTTATCCTAAATATATATTTTTAAAAGTAATTAACAGTGAATAATGATCATAAATAGGTTACAGCTTGGACTATATATAATAATTATAGTATCATTTAATTTTGTTATAAATAATTTTGTTAGCTTTGTGAATTAGGCAATAGTCCCAATTTCTATTTACTTTGTCTAATGTCTTGTTCTTTTAGTACCTGCCTATGGAAAGAAATATATTCTTAAAAATAGAGGTGTTAAATGATGACACAGTAGTGTCACACAATTCTTATAAACAGTAGAGGATGATTAATATTGCAAGAAAAAATTTCTTTAAACACTACTTAACCACAGGTAATCTAATTAAGTTTATGTTAATAACAATTGGTTAATAGCAAGATTATGAACGTAAATGGAATGTATGCTCAAGCAGATGGTACATCTGCATCATTTGTGAACACACACACACACACACACACACACACACACACATTATGATGTTCTACGTATGAAGTCTTTGGACTACCTGCCATCATGATCTGATTGCACTTAAAGCTAGTTCAGCTAGTTTATAAATGCCTTATAAAATTTGTTTTTCACTAGTGTCATACACATATCCTTAATAATACAGTATAGCAATACCACATATAATTACAACCAATTTAGCATATGAACAACAGATGGAACTCTATATGTATGGCCTAATGGGAGAACATCAATGTCATTGTATAGAGCAGTTAGGCTTTAAAACATGCTTTTTGAGTTTAATTAATAATCTTATTTTGTGTGAAGGAGGCTCTCTACTACAAACCTTTTAAGCTTTTTTTTTTTACTTTTTGGCACGCGTTGCCTCAGACAAAGTTTCCATATCAGAAAGTATGTGTCATAGATCAATCTGAGGCTTCCAATGGATTAGTCAAGCTCAGACCGTTTCTTTGTCATAGTAACTAGAACTACTCTGCAGCAGATACTAGAACAATTATGCAAATGTAATAAACTTTTGATGCTTTTTTTTTCTGTGTATTTTCTGATCTATAAGACACTTTGGATGAATGTATATGCTAAATGAATAAATGCATATGTGATGACTGGAAAAAAAGAAGAATGGCAATAAGACACATGTCTATAGCTTTGATTGGAATAAAAAAAAGTGCTTTCTTGTTTTCACCTTTATTTTTTTCCCATCTGATCCTTTTTAAGGAAAAGTAAAAGTGACATAATGACCAATGTATGATAACCCATACTTGAAATGTGACGTCTGTATTTAACCTATCAAGTGAGTGGTGAACACGCACTGCACGTCGTGAACATACACACCCAGAGCAGTACTGCAGTGCCCGGGAAACACTTGGAGACAGGTGGCTGGCTCAAGGCACCTCAGTCGCAACCTGTCAGCCGTGAGACTCGAACCAGCAAAACTCTCAGGTTATAAGACCGACTCTAACTATTAGACCATGACTGCCTATTATCTTATGATGTAAATATTATGTTATATTTAAGAAGTTAAGCTTTTTTGGTAACTGTTAACAGCCTTTTATCAACAATTCATTGTTTCACATATTGATACAAAGTAAAAGCGTAAGTGCAAGTTGTTTTTAAATAAAACATATATTTTAGTCTAATAATTTTAGGATAAGCCCCTAGGATAAGTTAAATAATGAAATGAATATTTATGATGAACACTTGCTGTTAACAAGAAAGATAAAAAGAAGAAGTCATCCTAACAGTGATTAGTTTTATCTTTACTTAGCTGAGCACTTGACCCCAAAAATTTTATTGTTTGTGTTGATGCATTGTGATAGTTCGTAGGAAGAATACAAAAATTTCTGTGGTAATTTTTAACACCTTGGGTGTGGATCTAACCAGTGTTGATTTAACATGGAGCTTTTGCTGAAATTAGAAATAGTTTCAACTACCCTAACCTAAAGGACTGAGTGGCAAGGTAAGGAAAATAACAGGACAAAGAGTACACTTCTATTAGTAATCATAATAACTTCTTACATTGAACTGATTATACTTTGATTTCTGTAATTTTGTTATTATATTTGTGTGTAAGTATGAACAGGGTTGGGAGAACTACTTCAACATAATTTCCAATACAGTTACAAATAACCTTAAAGAGATGCAGTAACCTAATTCAAGTATCACAAAATGAAAGTAATCAAGACTTACCTAGACTACTTCAATGTCAAATATGTAAATAAACTTAATAGAAAAGCATCAAAAGAGTCTTTCAAACTCCAAGCAGATATGAGACAGATAGGCTACTCACTACAGGGGGCTGCAAGAATAAAACAAAAATATATTTTTTTGATTATGCCCTCGATAATCATGATAATTAATGTTGATTAATAAACTACATTAAAATGCTTAATTGCATTTTTATAGGTAATTCATTTTATAGGCTAAAAGGTTTGACTGGTTTTTGCTTGCTTACTAATTCAAGACATCACACTGACTTTCTGAGTGACATGAAAACAAAAGGTTTTTCAAACTTGGACTAAATTGTATAGAAATGGGCTACACTGCACAATAAAACTCCCTTTATAATGAATGACGTGGGAATTACTTGGCCCGTCTGACCTTTGGATTATAATCAGTACAATCAATGTACAGTGGAGAACACAGCAAAATTGTATTGGGAGCAATTTAGGGGCGGTTTCCCGGACAGGGATTAGACTAGTCCTAGACTAAAATAAATGTAAGAGCTGTACAAACTAAAAAAAAATGAATTGACATATCTTAAAATACATCAGTGCTCTTTGTTTTGCCTTAAAATGCACACAAGTAATGTTTTTAGTAAGGTATGTTTGTTTATTTTTTACTAATTAGGCTTAATCCTGGTTTAAGAAAACCCCTGTCCGGGAAAACACCACTTTGTTTGTCATTTAGTGTTTTGCGTTCATATTCTTAACTTTGGACATAGCTTTATTAATATATTATTAAAATGATAAGATCATTAATGCATTGTCGGTAAGCCATGCTTTCAATGAAACTGGCTTTAAAAACAATAACTCGTTTTAGTCATTTGTGCATTGCATGTCGTTACCACTAATGAGCACAAGATGGCAGATGACTTCTTCGCCACTATAATTTTGAGTTGTATTTTAAAGGAAGATTTACAAGCAATAGCATGCAATGATTTTACTATAGCCAACTTTTTAAATGAAGATCCAAAATCAGGAAGTCAAATGCAGTTTGAGATTTATTAAGAATAGTGTGTTATATAACAGGATATAGAAGAGGCAGATCATTATTTTCACACTCCATCACAGCAGGTGGCGGTATGCACCTTTAAAGTTGGTTCGTAACCCGCCATTAAACCAAAAGAAGAAGAAGAAGATTGTAACGTCAGCTCATCGTAAGCATTAGGTAAGTGCTCGCTCACAAGCTTATGAATAATTATATTGCAGCGAATGCGTTACGACAGGCACTGTCATTGTGTGAATAATTAATGATATAGTGATCCAAGCATTACGTCGAGTTTTCCGTAAGCTTACCTCATAGCCATCATAAGCCAGGTACGCTGACGGAAGGGTAACGTAACCACACGGAAGAGCCAAAAAGTACTATGGAGGAATACAAACACAAAAGAAGCAGCAGTTTTGTCATGTAAATGGCCTTGGGCAAAAGTCTTTATAACTGCAATAACATAAGTTAGTGGAAACAGTGGCAGGCTTTCCCAGATGGAGACAATATAGTTAGGTAACATTTTAGTGCTGTTTAAATGAATGCGTTGTGTTTGTTATTCATTTAAAAATACGAACATAAAGTTATGACTCATGACAAACTGGCAAGAGAGTAAATAACACAGATCTGTCCAAATATGAGGGAAACTATATTCCTTTGTAGGCCTACTGTGTAGCATTATTAGAGTAAGTTGGTCTATATAATTTCCTTGTTGATTTTACATTAATACTATGATTTTACATTTGAATAACCATTGTTTCAAAAATCATAAAAACAAATCTGATTCTAGTTATTACTAATACAAGCAACTTTTTATGGTTTTCTATATGCTTGTCTTTCACAGATTATTCACCCAGTGTTTATTCACAAGATTGACCAAATCTTATTTAGATGACCAAATTATGAACAATGACCCACCCTGAGGCTGTAAGAGTGTGCCTGATGAGAGAATGCGTACTTGAAGCAGTTATAGGACTTAATATATTCAAGAAGACCAAGCGATCCTTATAGGACTACATGCAAAGCAATGTACTCCAGACCGCACAACTGGACATACAGGTACTTTTTAAAAATCTCATTATTCTTCTTAACTTAAACATGCATGCTTATTCTTTCTGCTATTGTCTGTTTTATTATTAGTAAACAGTTTTGTTTTAAATTGTTAAAATATTTTTATCCTTTTTCAGATTATATTTTTGTTAAAGATTTGTATTATCTACATGTCATGTCTGTGTTTATTTCAAGTGCAAACAGTAGAACTGTCACAAATGAATATATCTATGACTTTGCACCTGCACTTAATTTAGACATTTTTAAGCATTTAAGGTCAAAATCAGAGTGTAACTTTTACTTTTCATACTAAATAAAATATTCAGCCCCAAATAGCATGAAATGATTACAGAAGAGTTTTCACTTGTTAACCTGACCGATACAGCAACCATCACACCAAACATTCCAAAACCTGTTTCATTAGATAGAAACAATCAATGAATTTGGGCAACCAGTATCTGATTGAATACTATAGCTAAACGTGTGTAACAGCTTTGTTCTGATCGGTTGTTTCTGTTTATGTGTTTTGTACGCTGTGTGTTTTGTCATTGGTTTGTTTTGACAGGTGGCCATGCACGTACCAGTCATTGTCTTAAGCCCAGGATACACTGGAGGATTTTTGCTCTCCTATAATATCATTACCTTATCACACTGTGCGACATGGATCATTTAAACTTTGGTACGACAAGCATGTTGTATAATTTTCTTTCTGACTCTTCTCTGTTCTCTCCAGATTGTGCCCTGATGCCATCTGCCCCGTTCTCCCAGCCTCATCTTCCCTCTCTATGCCTAGCTTCACATCGATTGGCTCTTCTTTGGCTCCCCTCATCCCGTCTGCCTGCCTCGCTGCTCTCCCTGATAACATTTCCTGACTGATGCCTTGCACTCTGACTCTTTCTGCAAGGTGCCATTCTCAGCAGTGACTCAATTTAGTGCCACCCTGCTGCTTGGTGAGTCTCTGCATTCTGGAATTGAGATTTTCATTGCCCATTCAATAAACTGTTTTGTGCCTACAGTTGAGTCTGTGACTTTTTTTTTGACCAAGTGATGTAACTAAGGTCTCAACTTTATACCTTTTAATATTGATTTCTAGTTACACAGTTGTCTTTATGATGGGCCTAGCATTTTTTAGAGAGTCTGTATTTCTGTTTCCTATGTCAATACTACCTATTACAATGTTTTTGGTTGAAAACAATTATATCCCTTTGTTGCCAATGTTTGTGGTTTATGGGTTTTATTAACTCTTTCACCGCCAGCGTTTTTAAAAAAAGTTGCCAGCCAGCGCCAATGTTTTTCATGATTTTCACCAAAGTTTAATGCCTTCCAGAAAATGTTCTTCTTTTAATATATAAACATACAATACACCAAATGAAAGAACATACCCTCTGCTTTCAAACAAAAAAAAACGTTTCATCCTACCTTTAGTGGTTCTTTTGCAATCAGCTTTTGAATATGGGTAGGTTTTTGCAAAAACACCATATTTTGAGCAAAAAGCAGATATAATTCCATTTTTATGACGGACTTTTCATAGAGATCCCATTCAGAGCGATCTTTAAAACAGACACGGACATGCAGCCGCTTGCCATAGAGCAATACTTCCGGTTTTAAAAAGTTGCGGAAGGGCGCCACCTGGTGGATAATAGCGGTATTGCGGAAAGACGGAATATTTCGTCATTGGCGGGGAAGCGTTTTCTCTTAATTGACGAGATATCTCGTCAATGGCGGGGAAAGAGTTAATAATCAAATATTAAATAAGATTCATTTATAACTGAGCAAAAAAAAATCCTTTTGGAGTTTATATTCTATTATAATTTGCCTAATTCTTACTAGAGTACATGTAATAAAGTTCTGTTTTCTTTTTCATTTATGTTTTTACTACAGTACATTCTGATTGTATGAAGTTATAAGACTTAACAGTTTACAGGCTGTGATGTGCATTAAGCCTACATATACTAACATTCCTAGGTCACCCATTTCCCAGGGCAGCACAATAAACTTTACCATTTATGTGTTGCAGGCATTGCACTTCTGAGGTCATCACCATCTTTCTTCAGCCAACCAAAATGATTCTCACCAACCACCCCAGCTCTGCTAAGCTTGATGTTGGAGGTCTGCTGTTTTTGAAGCAGGGGACCACTGTCCATTAAAGGCTTCATAAACCATTTTACAAAATCACATAAGATAGGGTAGTTCATACTCCATGCGATGTGCCATACAATGGAAGGGCCATGTTCCTTATCACATCTGGATACTGCAAAGCTCCTGTCTCCTCAACAATTTACGAACTAATCAATTATTAAATGAAGAAATGCTATGTAAATGCAAAGATATTTCTTCCTGTGGAATTTGAGTCTTAAATTTAGTAATTACTGTTTTATGGCATAAATAAAAGTTAAATATTATATTATTTTAAAAGCATCATGTATCTTTTTTCATTCCTAATGTATTCTACTAGTAGTGTGTCAGGCACTTTAACCCTTATGAAAAAAGCCAAGGAAAATAGAGAGCATCATATCAAAACAACTGTTTATTTGCACATGCAACATTAAACTATGGTATACATCTCTGTTTTCCTAACAATACTGAAAAGGATGAGTATTTAGAGTCTACAGTACTGCTTGCTCAATCTCCAGCAAAGATAAAAACATCCTAAGAAAAAGGACTCATTCACATAGTATTCCTCTTTTTACAACCGCGACACATTTTACACAGACAACACAGCATCTGGAGGACGTATATGATCCTCACCAGTGTTATTTATTGTTTTTTCCTGTGTGTGTCTAATGATAATAAAAAAATTATAATTGATCAATTATACTTTGAAGGATAAAGCAAAACTACTATATTTACTATAAAGCTATCTAAACCAATAGCAGCTTCATAAGACTTAAGGTGGTTATCAAAGGGACTAACAAACAAATATAATGCATATGGGTTGACCTGTGAAAACATAATGTCCTGTTTTCATTTGTCAGTTACCAGTTAGGCTTTAGAAACATGATAAAGTTAAAGTGTATTTAAAAATATAGTTTGAAGAAATTTGTGAAAGTGGTCATGAATTTCAAGGGTTGAATGATTATAGTTAACTGTTTAAAAATATGTAGTTGTAGCCTACTAATGCTTTTATAAAATGCTCAAAATATATTTTAGATTACATCCTGTGATATCCAAGCCTTCTTTGTTTCTGTGTTTTCAAAGCTCCACACCAGTAGGTGGTGGTAAAGAAAACAGTGTAGGTACGCGTTAACACGTGATTTACGTGTTAACACGCACTTACGCGTTAACACGTAGTGCGTGTTAACACGTGATTTACGCGTTAACACGTAGTGCGTGTTAACACGTATTTTTAACACGTTTTTGCCCTGTTGGCCTTCCATACATTTCGACGAATCTCCTATTTCTCTGAAATACCATCTATGGAGCCGAGGCAGACAGTATATAATATATATAGTCACAGTCAGTGTGTGTAGTGCATAAAAAGGTTGAAGGGCAAGTGTGTGATTGCAGTGAAAGAGATAAATGAACACAATAAAGACAATAATAATGAACAAATATAATAATAATAATAAATAGTATAAGATTATCACAGAAATTATTTAAAGCCTCATCTATTGCCACAAGGCTTTCCGACTTTCACAGATAAATAATATGACATTGACGTGACGTCATAAGATTTTGACCTGACTGCGTGACTGCAGTTTCATTACATACGAAGGCCATTTCTCAATCGGATGTCTGCAGCCTCTGGAGGTCGCATATGCAGGCCTGCATACGTCATCAAACCTGGTTTATTTAATTTAACTGAGCGTTACATTCGCAAGTCATACGTATATAACAACAATGTACTACTAAATAAGAATAATAGTCAACTTTATAATTGTTTATATTCTGAAATAAGACAGTCTTGATGACGTATGCAGCCTACTAATGCGATCTCCAGAGGCTGCAACCTTCCGATTGTGAAAGTAGCCATTTTCACTATTCCTGTTGGCGCGAAAACGGAGGTGTTCCGAGGACTTGATTTTCCGGTTTTCTGGTGTTCCCCTTCAACAACAGAGACTAACAGGTGACTAAGTTAGAGATTACGATAAGATTCTATACATGCGTCCGACTGTCAGAATGACAAATGTTAGGTCTTTTACTTAAAAGAGACTGTTGCATAGTTGTGTGTACACAGAACACAGCTGTTCTTGTTTAAATAACAGTAAGCTTATGCATTCATGCTTGAAAAAAAAAATGCTAAAAAAAATAATCAGCTTATCTTGACACACATTGCTGGAAAAAAATCAATTGCCCAAAATACTTTGCACATACAATTTAAATAAAACATCTGATGTACTATGAAGTATTTTTAATATACAAACCTTTTTGCTTAATATACTGCTGCGCTTGTTGCCAGGACAAGAAACCAAGTCCAGACTCCTCTTTTTAGGTGAATACATAAATTTTACAGTACATTCAGAAAGTCTTTACACCCCTTCACTTTTTTCAGTTTTATGTTGCAGCCTTACAGTCGTTTATTCATATGTTTCTTATTAACCTACACACAACACCCCATAATGACTAGTGAAAACAGAATTTTTACAAATGTTAGAAAAAGGAAAAACATCATATTTGCATAAGAATTCATTCCTTTTAAAACAACAAGCTGCATCCCAATTCGTATACTTATAACATGTCCTAATAGTATGTGCTTTTGTGTTGGGAAAGTACATACTGTTGATGTATGCAGATCAACACTGGGACATAGGTGACGTATAGTTTATTAAATTTGTTACTTCTTTGAAGTGCAACTAAACTCTTTCACAGTGAGTTGTGGGTAATGTCAGTCATTTGAGTGTCCCTTAATCTACACTTTTTGCCTAAAACGGTAGAAGAATGGCACAAATCCCAATCCCAAACCAGGTGTGTAAAGCTTGCTGCAATTATACCCCAAAACACTCTCAAACAGAGGTTTTTATGTCATTTGGTGAAGTCATCCAGTATTTCTCATATTGCAAGTTACATCGCAGAAAAACGAAATATCACAATTTCAGTCCCCCAGCAATATCGTGCAGGCCTAGTCGCAATACTTATACTGATGGGATATGTCAGATGGTTTTTTTATTTTTTATTAATTTAGTATTAATACATTTTCAGACATTTCTACAATTCTGTTTTCACTTTCTCATTATGGGGTACTGAGTGTAGATATTAAGAAAAAACCCTGAATGTAAACGATTGTAGTATTAGGCTGCAAGATCATTTTAATAAATTTAAGTGGAAGGGTGAAGGTGTCTGAATACTTTCTTAATGCATTGTACACCAGCATATCGTATTGTAGGGTAACCCTACTACTGTTGGCCAGAAAAGAGTACACAGATTTCTTGGGCCAGCTTAGTGTAATACCATTCTATTAATAACACAACATCTTAAATCTAGGAAGTGATATGTGAAACATTGTGTGTGAAGTGAGACAAAGTAAACAATAGTATTTCTGTGCATATTTTTGAACATGGCCTTATTTATTAATTATAAACACTGTTCATCCATACTTCCTTGGGAACTATACACCTTTTAGATCAAACTAAATTCTAACACGTTTTAAAAGATATATCATGATTTTAAATTGCCAGTTTTCCCCATAAAGGTTTAGAGGTGACTGTGTTTGCCTAGTGTGTTTGTCACGCTTCCTTCATCTCCACTCCATACGGCTTCCTTTTCTTCTGAAATATTTGCTGTGTTTGCAGACTAACAGCGACATCTGCTGCACGTGCACAGAAAAGCACTGTGTTTGTGCATTTGCTTTTCTGTATTAAAATATCTTTTCGCAAGGGTGCTCCCCAGTGGCTAAAAAAGTAAATGCCTTAAGAGAAGAGTTAATCCAAAAATGAAAATTCTCTATTCAGCCTCATGTCATTTAAAACCTAAGAATTTCTGTTGTCTGAAAAAACTAAAGAAAATGTTACTTTAATGTAAATGACTGACATCCTCAAACATAATTTACAAGGTTCCCATGGCTCCATGAAATCCTTGAAAGTTTGTGAATCTGGGGGAAAAAAATTAAAGGCCCTGGGAAGTTTTTGAAAATATACATGCATATATACAGGTCATTGAAAGTGCTTGAATTAAAGTTTTCTGAAAAAAATAATATTATTCCCTGTGTAGTGTAGGATAATATCATAAAAATTCTAGACTTTTTAAGCACACATGCTTAACTGTTCACTTTAAATGCTTATATCTTCTGTAAGCAAACGTTGATTCATACCAAAATGCTTTTTTGCATAGTTGTGTTTCACACATGAAAACATCTCGGGTTACGTATGTAACTGTTGTTCCATGAGAAGGGAACGAGACGCTGCGTCTCCCTTGCCATAATTCCTGCGTCCCTATAACGCAGTCTTTGTCAATATTTCAGATAGCGATATACTTCCTGGCTCCTGGGTCACCCTGTCTTTGTTGTTAAGCCTCACCATTGGTTGAATTTGATATACACACCCCTGGAGGCGTCCCCAAAGTGTCACCGCAGTGATGCAGCGTGAGTTCCCTTAAAAGGGAACTGTAACAATGTATCTTAAAAGGTAACATGATGTAATCTTGCTCTCACTTGAAATGTGTCCCCACATTTAGTCCTTGAATTTGAGGGTATTGGACCTGGAAAGTCCTTGAAAGGTCCTTGAATTTGAAGTTAACTAGGTGTGGGAACCCTGAATTTACTTTCATTAAATGGATTAAATGGAAAACACACACTGCTACTTAAGATACTGAGTTTATTAATACATTTCCAACATTTACAAAAAACTAGTTTACACAATTTTGATGCTTTATAGACCAGGGTCACTTGTAGTGATAACCTATAGTACATCCTCGTCTGTCCAAACAAATTTTCTCGAAGCTTGGGGCATTTAAATTTTTATATTTATCGCTTCGTAGAAGAATACATATGTGCATAGGTGCATAACAGCACCCATACTGGCCTGGCATGGACAGGATAATACAGTGTTTTTAGTTGTTTTCATGAAACGTGTAAATGGGAATCAGTTTGACAAAACTGTGGCGTGTACGTGAAATTAATTAAAAATATATATAATATATATATATACCTGTACGTCATTAGCGGCAGTTTCTATGTGCCGCTACACTCTTAGAAGGAATGTGTTAAAAACAACACATTAGAATCCACCCATCTCTGTGTTATTATTAAAACAAAACATTTTGTGTTACATTTACCACAACTTGTGTTATATTTTAACACAAAATCAACACAAAATGACACATAATGTGTTAAAAGCTTAACGCACAAAGATGTGTAAATCCTTTCTAAAAGTGTATACGCAAGTAGTCTGCCATATTGGAACGGTTCAAGGTGGTATGTTAATCAGTGTTGCCAAGTCTGCGGTGATCACTTTAAAACTGGTAATGTGGATTGCTTTTCATGCGTGATAAATGTTGAACGATTTTATTTATCAACTATCAATAAAATAAAGTGTTGGTATTTAGGCTATGGTCATTCGGCTAGATTTAATTGGCCATTGGGTTTTGTTGCACAATTCTGACAACCCTGCAACGGCGGTCCGTGAACACTCCAGAGCAAGAGGACTGTGTGTTCGCAACCATGTTTGATCAAATGTTGTAGACCCAAACATTATAATTGTTAAACTAACAATACACCAAGACTAAAGTGTGTGCTAAGACAACTTTAAAAGTTCCTATAGTTTAAAAACCTGTAATATTAAGTTAATACATATTAAAAACCATCATATTCTCACCTATAAAAGATTAGCCAATTTTTGGGAAGAATATAAACCTAAATCTCTGCAGGTTTTGTGAACCAGAAGCTGCACAATATCGTGGCATCATGGAAAAAGTCGATGTCTGCAACTGGACCGTTCCAAAATGGTGCACGCGTCTACATATGTGGAGGGGTTGAATGACTGTACAGTATACATATTTAAAGTTGGAGACTTACCGCAACCACAACTATATGTTATAGCACCTACTATGACGTCTGGCCACAGACAAAACCTGCCCTCTTCACTACAGAAGCTCAGAGAGACGTGTGATAATATTTGTGTTTGCTTGGATTCTCATGATCACAACTTAATTTACTGGTGATCTCGAGATAACAAAAAGTTGTTTTCTCATTATCCTGACATTATTTTAAATCTCACGATTTAATTTCCTCTCAATGATATTAAGTGAATTTTGAAGTGGACTGCAGATATGATTTGGGGTCTTCATTGTCACGTGTAGCAAATAATTGCCCATGATAAACTAACTAAATAAATAAAGTTGGAGATCAATGTTTTGAATTTTGAGACCATCTCTGAAGTTATAATGTACATGTTTCTGTCTTGAATAGCATTTAGCAGTTTATTTTAATAAGAATCAAAAATCTTAAAAGTGTGCATTATAGCTGACATCTACATGAACACTGTAGAGCTGGTTTTAACGTTGTTTAGTGTATAAATGTTGTTTAAAGTTAAAACGTGTATATTAAGGTGTAACTTTAGAGATGGTGCCTAAATTTAAATCTATTTTAGCTTGAGCGAATCCCTGATCCAAGTAAAATCGAATCTATGCTAATTTTGCTAAATATGCTTTTGCTGTCTACAAACAAAACAACACGTTCTATCGAGTTAACTTAAATGAGCAGTGAAAGGATTAAATTTAACTTTAACTTTTGTTTTAAATATATGATTGTACTTGAACAAACATCCTGTAAGTTTTAGAACAGAAAACATCTTTGTTACTGAAATAGCAACTGTTATTGACACCAAGCCCGGAAAGCGACAGGTTCTGGAACGTACCTAGTTATGACCTAGTAGTCGATTTTTTTAAACATAGAATGTTTAAGCATAAAATAAATATACTATGAATCTTTGACTGTGAACACCAGATGTTGCGTCTGACTTTTTCAACCTCCATCCGTTTTTGATGAACAGCGTTTTTTTTTTCATTCACATGTGTAAAATGTGTTTATTTATTTGTGAAGAAAACAGATAAACAGAAAGTGTGCATTATTTTATATGTTTAACATCACATGAAGCAGATGAATGAATGTTTTTTTTTCTCGCAGTGACAGCTAAGGCGATAAACACGCAACCTTTGTGTTGAAATGGCAAATATGAACAAATCAAATCACAAAATACTATTGCGATTAAAATATTTAGAAACGTATAAAAATCTGAATTGAACTAAACATGACACTGTATCTGAAACTATCTTGTGTAATTAACGCCTGAATGCAGACTCTATTAGATTCTGTGTCTTTACCTCAGACAGACAACGTCTTGTTGCAGTTTTACTTTTGGTCTGGGGA
Source organism: Paramisgurnus dabryanus (assembly GCF_030506205.2). Taxonomy (NCBI): domain Eukaryota; kingdom Metazoa; phylum Chordata; class Actinopteri; order Cypriniformes; family Cobitidae; genus Paramisgurnus; species Paramisgurnus dabryanus. Next base: position 7,917,108 of record NC_133343.1, read on the forward strand.
CAGAAAATTTTCAGTTAACGTGACCTCTGACATGCATGCAAGCACACACACGCACGCATGCACGCACGCATCACACACGCACGCACGCACGCACACACACACACACACACACACACACACACACACACACACACACACACACACACACACACACACACACACACACACACACACACACACACACACACACACACACACACACACAGTAATAGGACTTTCACACGGGGTGAAAAGCGGTAACGCTTGACAGAAGGCTTGTCTGAAGCGTGGCCAACACCCAATCACAGGGGCCGCAACACATGCTCCGGTCTTCGCTAAACATAATTGGCTGGCTCTGCCTAGGTTATTTGCATAAGGTGATCTGATTGGCTGACGCACACATTGCTGTGAGCAACGACACTGACGCGGGACCAACGGATCCAATTCAGTTCGGCAATGGATGACGTCACCCATTAAAAGTGAATAGGAAGCGTTAACGCTCATGTTGCGTTTACACCAGCCACAGTAGAGGCGGCAAGCCGGGTGAATGTTAAGTCAATGCAAAGACGGAATTAGGCATCCTGCAGCGTGGTACATGCGGTAAGCGCGGCGCAGAATGCGCGGCACGGATGCCGCATTCTGCGCGAATTGAGTGTTGCCGGCGGAAACGCGCGAGTAGAAAAATCTTTTTGCGCCGTGTTAACCAAGCCCCTCCCATGACGCGAATTTCCACGTGAATTTCTTGAATGACTAGAATTTCACAAGCGGCTTTCACGCGTGAATGAAGCGAGTGAACTCAAATGTTCAAGCGTCCAACTATGCGCAAATAGCGCGTTTTTGCCGCCTCTACCGCGGCTGGTGTTACATAGCATTACGCTTCTCAACATTTCAACATTACTTTTCAAGCGGCAACGTGTGCGTCAGGCAACAGATCGCCTTATGCAAATAACCTAGGCAGAGCCAGCCAATTACATTTATGGAAGACCGAAACATGTGTAGGGGCCACTGTGATTGGCTTTTGGTCATGCTTCAGACAAGCCTTCTGTCAAGCGTCAACGCTTACGCCACAAGTGAATGTTTAGTATTGCTATGGTAAAGCCAGAACCGGGTGTATTTAGGCTTGTATTTTGACATAACGCATGATCCACAGAAGTTTACAATGACGCACTGAACACATATTTTGAAATGACGAACCACACACATGACAGGCTACATACATGTTGTGACTAGTTTCGCATTGTGCGCTCTCGAAAAAGAAGTCACCGGCCACCACTGCCCATACGCATTTATGTGTATCATGTCTTGTGAACAGAACATGTTACAGCTTGAACATATATGGGTTAATCCCTTCGGCTGCCATTTTTCCACATCTGAAGTTTTTAAACAATTCCCTACATGTAATGACCGAGGAGTTGTGCTAGTTTACTACTAAAACTGTTATGCAATTATAGCAGTGGGCATTTACTTCCAAATCTTTAATGCGGCCCACCCATCAAAACCAGCCTCAAAACCAGTGTACACAAATAGCTTATTACTTATTGCTTTTTATGTTTTTGATTGTAAAAACCACGGCAAGGTCATAAGTAGACCGTATAAATCAATAAAACGCCCAAATTACCTGACCTTTAAGCTTTAATCACAAGAATACATTTATGGTTATCTCGAGGTCATGAGAAATTAAGTTGTGATCACAAGGAAACAAACAAGCAAAAATAATAATAGTACACACCCTCTCTTGGCTTTTGTACTTCACACTATAACCTGGGTGACAAACCAAAAAAATGTGTAGGATTAAGAAAATGTATTTAAAAAAAGAGCCAAAGGAAAGTGGAATCTATATGTTTTAACTGTTAACGTGTGTTTTAATGTGGAATATATAGCTGAGGTCTTTATGATTCTGTAAAATTCAGTAGAAAATTCAGTCATTTATTTAAGAAATTGATATTTATTAAATTTAACAACATTACAGTAAATCAACAAGGAAAATGTAAATAAAAAAGTATAAAAAATGTGTTGATTGATTTGTTTCTAATGGGCCATATGTCGTTGTGGTAAATGAAATAAATGATGCATAATCTTATGTAATTGAAACCATATGTACATGTATGTATAACAGCAAACTATCCAAATTTTAACTTTTTCTTAAAAAGAAGTCAAAAACAAGTCAAAGGCTCTTTGTTACAAAGCAGGAACTTTTTACTGTACAAAAAATACTGGCAGCACTGCATAGCATAAATAAAAAAATCACCATACAGCCTCACTCAGTATTATCTTTAGAGAGCTAAAGAAGCAATTTAGCACTAAATACATGAAGTACATTGAGTAAATAGCAAAATGTGGGAATCTGAGTGAAAAAACATCATTCAGGGGGAGAATGATGTAGTTTCGGTTTCCAGGCCAGCAGAGGATCTTCGTCTTCCACAGCGGGTGTACATGAGATGGCTCTTTTTGAGACACCCCAGGTCCTTTAATAGCTTCAGGAGATCATTGCGAAACTTGACCCCAATGAAGGCATACAGGAATGGGTTCAGACAGCAGCGCAGGAAAGCCACAGCCCTTGTCACATCCATAGCATAAAGGCGACTGTTATGTTTTTGGCAGTCCGTTGTTTCCTGGGTAGTCACCCCCATGACCACGTTGTAGGGTAGTTGAGTCAACACAAAGACAGCCACGACAGCAATGATGACCTTGAAGGCTTTGTTCCTCTCAAAGTTCCTGGCTTGGATGAGAGTCTTGATGATGCAGCTGTAACAGAACATCATAACGACCGCTGGAACTATAAACCCCAGAACCATCTGACTTACTAGCATTTTACTGTGGTAGTCTTCATAGTCTTTCCCATTTGCAACACAAGTTTCATTGATGTTGACTTCAGAGAACACCATGTCAGGTATCGAAAAGATCACCGCCATGACCCAAGTAATCAGAGAAGACACCTGACCGTAGTAGACCGCAGTGGTGCGGCAACGATGAGCAAAGACGGCCTTTGTTATGGAGAAATACCGATCGACGCTGATAAAGGTGAGAAGAAACATGCCACTGAAGAAGCTGACCTTGTAGATTGTAAACATGGTCTTGCATGGATACTGACCCAGATGCCACTTGCTCATGAAACTAGCTGCCCAAAAGGGGAGAGAAATCGCAAACAGTAGGTCAGCAATGGCCAGATTAAACAAGTAGACGTCTGTCATTGTTTTCAGCCTTTTGAAGTAAAGGTAGGTCAGGAGGACCAGAAAGTTTCCCAAGAGAGCCAGGAGGCAAATGATGGTGTACATGATGGGTAAAAACAAGGCACGGAAAGTTCGGTTGGAGTCCTTTGTGCACATGAATTCGAGCCCGCTGTAATCCATCTCTGTGGACATCTCATAATTTGTTGAATTTTCCTCATAGTACGGGATGGTTGAGTTGGACCAACTTGTCTGTAATAAAGGTAAGACATGAGGGTTGCAAGAAATGAGTCACCAAAAAAGTTTCCTTTTCTTATATTGAGTGCTGAAATTTGTTTTTAACAACCTAGCATTGGGTCCGAAAGGGATTAACACAACCCACTGGGTTGTAATTAAACCTACACTTTGAAAAAGGTACAAAAAGGTACAAAAGTTGTGACTGGGATGGAACCTTTCCAAAAAGAGCACTTTTGTACCTCAATGGTACACATTAGGGTACAACGTAGTTACAAATCTGTATGAAATTGGTACATATTATAGGAACAGTCCCAGTGAAAGCTTTTGTACCTTTTTTGTGAGAGTCCATGCCCAGTTGTTCCAACCCAAAATGCTATTTTTGAACCCAGTGTTGGGTCAAATGTAAACATCTCGGGGTAATTTAACCCAACATCTGGGTTCGTCCCCTGTTGGGTTAAACCCCTAAGACCCGGGTTTTGGTTTGTCTTTTTTTCAGATTTCTACCAGCTATTTTGGGGTTAGGAAGAACCAATAAATATAATAACCAAATTGTTTTCTAAGAACACGAAGCAGTGTATTTGTCCATGTTTGTGTACAACAGGTTCCAGTTACAAAGAATTAAGTATTATGGTGCAAACATAAAAAACCTAAAAGTTAACTCAACTCAAACCATTTAAGTAAAACGGTTGCATTAGCTTTACAACACATACATTTGAGTACTTTGAACTTAAACAAATTGAGTCATATGCAGTTATGCACTTATATTTAAGTTCACACTACTTAAATATAGGTGCATAATTGCAGATGACTCAAGTTAACAGCACTTATATTTATGTGTTTTAAAACTTAAATGGTCTAATGCATCCGGTTTACTTAAATGGTTATGAGGTTAAAAAAAGTAACCCAGCATTTTTTACAGTGTAACTTTTGTTTGAATCCATCCACAGTACATTGCCTGAATTTTATATTGTAATAGTAAATCCATTTCTTTAATACAAATTCTCAATCTTTGTTTTCCCATTAAATAATCAGGTCTTAATTAGAGATTCAATTAAACTTGTAACTCAACTAGTATAGCAAGATGCGAGCTATGCCACATTGAAGGGTTTGATTCCCAAGAGATATGCAAGCTGATAAAATCTGTACCTAGAAAGCACTGCAAGTCGCACGGGCGAAAGCATCTGCCAAACGCATAAATTGTGAAACACGTGTTGTGTAGCTTGTTCTGCTATATGCCAAAAAATTACCTTTATGTGGCACGACCAAATCAGCAAAGCAGGACAAAAAACTGTCAGAGAGTAAAAACCAAATTTAATTCATAAATGTAAATGAAAACGACTAATACATAAAACAGTTTATCTTCTTTAAAAAAATCATGCAAACCTATTTGCTTACCAGTAAATGCATTCATGACTGCAGTTTTGTTTCTCTTTGAACGTTTCCCCAGGACCGCTTTCTGCACAGTGAACACGAGATCTCGGTGATGTAGTGCTTTTAACTTTGAAGCCAAGACCAGAGGAAAGGGTTTTCACCACAGCCTCTGTCGTGTTGAAAAACAAGATCTTTACTCACCTTTGCACAACCGTAAAATGATTCCTCATAACAGGTATCCACTGCAAATATTTTTATTCACTGTCGCCAACTAAAGACTAGTTTATCGGTCTTTTTAATATTCCACGAGTGTGTACAATATAATCTGTTTTAAACATGATGGGTGTTCAAGATACATAAGAATAAGTCAGCAGTAGCAGATCTGAGTTATTTTGAAAAGATGACGAGTCATTTAATGGACATTTTTATTCAATGAGGCACTGATGGAATATAGTACTGTGCCACGTGGTTAAACTGTGGTTCGCCTCGGCAAACTTAAAGCAGTGTGACCTATCTACATGTGGTAGGTATGTGGATAACATACAGGTAACAGTTATCTACTAAGCACAATTTATTTGTTGATGAGAATAATGTTTGTAAAGAATGAGATGATCACACACTTACTTTGTGTCACATGAAAACCACATTCAGATCACAAAACAACAGGATGAACATTTGCTCTTTTAAAGCTCCATGTCCCCAACCACCGACACTCCCCTCACCCAGTTTCATCTTTGCACAGGTACACGCACTGCTGCACGTGTGCATTTGCGGCTTGGTGTGTAGATTACTGCCAGGAAAAGAGGCTCAGGCAGGAAGAAGTGCTTTCGGCCACAACTCAGGTGATTTGCGTGGTAAAGGAACTGCGGCTCAGAGAAAGCGTGAATAAACCTCAGTTTGTATTATCACCTGTGTATTTTGATATGTTAAGGTGAAATGTTGTAGAGAGTGCACACAAGTTCATAGTATCAAATTTCATAACAAACAGTGCTAAATAGCACCAATGTTCACTGGTTCGTAATCATAGGGGAACAATTTACTGCCATATAGCATTTATGTAGTACCTATGTAGTACACTTTAATGTTTCAAATCATTAAACAAATTTAAATATGAATGAAAGAGAACACAAGTAAACACAAGAAGCAGTTTTTAAAGGAATGTTTTTATTATAAAGGGAAATCAAAATTCAAACCCACATGGCCCTGTATGAAACAGTTCTTGCCCTCCTCTCCAGTTAAAACATAACTGTGGTTTGTCACATCTGAGTTCAGTTTCTCTAGCCACATCCATGCCTGATTACTGCCACACCTGTTTACAATCAAGAAATCACCTAAATCCTACCTGACAAAGTGAAGTAGACCAAAAGATCCTCAAAATCTACGCATCATGTTGAGATCCAAAGAAATTCAGGAACAAATGAGAAAGAAAGTAATTGAGATCTATCAGTCTGGAAAAGGTTATAAAGCATTTCTACCCTTGTGTGGGTTACACTTGCTTTATGCATTATTAATAACATTTGCAGAACAACCAATTCTTTCAATTTCAGTAGTCTTGACTTCATAAACAGTTCAGAAGTGTTGTCTTTTGGAGTCACTCTATGAATAATTCTTATGGCTTTTTTGTAGAATAATTAGATGCATTAAATTTGTGACATATGAGTTACCCCACACCCCCAAACAATACATAAAATATGGTAAAATTAGTGAACAATACAAAGTTCGCATTGTAGTTTAACATATACTTGATTTTGCTCAATACAAAAATGTTTTTACAAACTTTCTTTTTTACATAGGAGATATGTGGCTTCCATTTTAATTTCTCATCTATGAGAACCCCCAAAAACCTAAATTCCAGTGGGGAACCTTCAGGGCCTTCTACGCCTTCAGAGAAGGCCTTAAAAATGTAATAAAAAGATTTTTTATAAATAAATAATAAATAATATAGTATTCAATAAAAATATGTTTTTACATTTTTTAATTTCTATTTAATTCTATTTAATACAATACATTTCTGCGGTGAGAGTGGTTGAGGAAAAGTTCTGTTTAAACACAAATTGATTTTTTCTGAACATTTATTATTTGTAAACAACATAAACTTTGTTCTACTTAAATGTAACCATTTCTGAAGTAGGACCATTTCTCTTTGAATTTTGGTAAGTAGTATTTTTAAATTTCTTTTTTAAAACTAAAAACATTTGTGTCATCTGTAAAAAAATAATTGATGTATACATAAAAAGTATTGGCCCTAATACAAAACCTTGTGGGACTCCACATAGATTTTTTTTTACATTTTGATACATGTCCTGCATAATGAACACACTGTTCCCTGTTTTCTAAATTACTAGTCAACCATTTTAATACTATACCCCTGATTCCATGTGCATGTAACTTAGATTTTAAAATACCATGGTCAGTGGCCTCAAAGGCCTCTTTAACATCAATAAAGACACAGACAGTAAAATTTTTATTTTCCAATTCTGTTGTAATGTCCTCTGTAATTTTCATCAAAGCTAAGGCTGTTGAATGGTTGTTCTGAAAACCATACTGACTATCGGATAACAATGATTGGTTCTCATGGAAACAATCTAAAATTTTAACAAAAATGTTCTCCAGTATTTTGGAAAATTGACAAAGCAAACATATAGGCATGTAGTTAGGGAGACTATACCTCTTACCGCATTTCAGAAAAATTAATTAACACCGCATTTCAGAAAAATAACATTATACCAACAGTAAATTATGGTGGTGGTAGTGTGATGGTCTGGAGCTGTTTTGCTGCTTCAGGACTTGGAAGACTTGTTGTTATAAATGGAACCATTAAATCTAGCTGTCTACCAAAAAATCCTGAAGGATAATGTCCGGCAAACTGTTCGTGATTTCTAGCTGAAACTTGGGTTTTGCAGTAGGACAATGATCCAAAACACACCAGCAAGTCCACCTCTGAATGGCTGAATTAAAACAAAATAAAAACTTTGGAGTGGCGTAGTCAAAGGCCAAAAGATGCTGTGATATAAAAAAGGCGGTTCATGCTCAAAATCCCTCCAGTGTGGCTGAATTAAAACAATTCTCCAAAGATGAGTGGAGCAAAATTCCTCCACAGTGCTGTAACAGACTTACTGCAAGTCATACTTGTCAACATTTGGATTTGAAAATAAGGGAAATATTCTAAACCCTAACACCACAACCCCCCCCCCCCTTCTGTTTTCACTACGCAAGGGAATGGATGGGTGCCTTAATGCTTAACTCAGAAGGTGTATGTGTATAAGTCACTTGCAAGAGAGCCATACAAACAATGATACAAGATATACACTGCAAAAAGGACTTTCTTACTTAGATATACCTAAAATTTTTTATTTAAATCAAGATGCATTTTCTTGATAAGCAAAATGACCTAAGAAAAGAAGTCTAGCTTTTAGACAAAAATATTAAATTTAAGTGAATTTGTGCTTAATACAGGCACAAAAAACTGCAAATAGGGTACGAAAAAAAATCTTGAAATAAGTTTCCTTTTCCTCAAAGGCAAGGTGCACGATTTTTGAGAAAAGCTTTGGAAAAGGGAGTCAGGCCAATTACCAAAACACACTTGTAGCCAATTAGCAGTACGACGCACGTCTACTAACCAACATTGTTGTCTGGGTTGCGTATGTGTGGGGCGGGTCTATCAAAAGAAAGTCCAGATTCTATTGGGGTAGGGGCATGTTTGTTTAGGTGATTTCACATGTCAACATTGGGTTTTCAGAGATCGTGCACCCCGCCTTAAAACACTGAATTCAAGAAAAATTAATGTAACATTTTCATACCCCATTGGCAGATTTTCTTGCTTTGATTAATCACAAATTCACTTAACTTTGATATTTTTGTCAAAACAGTAAACTTATTGTCTTAGGTCATTTTGCTCATCAAGAAAATGCATCCTAGAATTTTTGATATTTGTACTGAAAACAATACAAAAATACTAAGTAACAAAGTATTTTTTCAGTGTATACCTTGTATCATTATTTGTATGGCTCTCTTGCATCTGCAAATGACTTGTTATACACATAGGTTGCAGATGCTGAATTGCTTAACACCTTCTGAGTTAAGTGTAAAGGCACAAACAGCAGTGTTTACCTACATGCAAAGTTACAAAAACGCCACACGCATCAGTCCGCACATCCAAATGTGCGAAATTGTGTAAGTTGGCAGGCGGACGTGTGCGCTATAATGTGCGTGGCTGTAGCTTTGTGCACAGCTCGTCATCCTCCAGCCATCCTGGGGAAGCTTTTCTTCTTCTTGTTTTATTGGCGGGTGTCAACAACTGGGGAAGAAGAATGGTCAAATACGGAAGAATCCCGGGAAAAATGGGACGGTTGACAGATATGTTGCAAGTTATCACAAACGCTTGATTGCAATTGTTCCTGCTAAGGGTGGCCCAACCAGTTATTAGGTTTAGGGGGAAAGCACTATTTCACACAGGGCCATGTTTGTTTTTCCTTCATACTAAAAACCTTCATAAAAAAACTGCATGTTGTCTTTACTTGTGTTGTCTTTGATTAATATTTAAATTTGTTTCAAGAACTGAAACATTAAAGTGTGACAAAAAAATCTCAAAGGGTGGCAACACTTTTTCACACCACTCTATATAGTAGGTGCTATATAGCACTTAAAATAGTTCCCCTATGATTACGAGCTTTTAGTGCTTTTTAGCACCATTTTTTTTTAGTGTAGTGGAAACTAAACTAGTTAATACTTTTTTTTAAATTGTTAATTACTGTGAACCTATTATGTTATTTTATTCCATATATAGCCTATAGTTGCAACTGACATTTTATAAAAAGTATTAATATCAAAAGACAAACAAAGGAGAGATTTTACAAAGATAAGATGAGGGAAAAAAGAAGAATGTAGAAATACTTTGCAACTAGCTTTTGAAACTTGAATAAAGAGATCAAAGAAAGCAAGAGGAAAACACACACACACATACACGTACCCATACCCAACCTAAAAAATTAAAAAAAACAAAACAAAAAAAGTTCCCTTTTCTCAGAGCATCTGTAGTAAAAACAAACCCCTCGCTCACAGTTACACGGAAAGTTTGTCAAAGTGCACGCAAGCATATGCAGTTTTAAATAGTGTACGAAGGTTATTGCTAGAATGAGTTTGTCACCTAAATTCGTGGTTGCCACTCTGCATCACATGTGCCATATCAATTCACAGTGCCAGCGCAAAATATTTGAGGTTTCATTAAAAACAGGAAAAGGTTAAGGTGCAACTGTCACTTTAAAGATGCAACTACAAAACTATTTCTATGCAACAATAACTTTGGTAAAGAATAATATTTTGTTTGTTTTATCATGCAAGATTTGCCAAAGACTATTTTCTTGAAGAAAAAAAGGGAAAAAGCAACAATCATCAAGAAAATCAATATTATTGAACTTAAATTGAACTTCTTGCGTTAAAAATCAGGAAAAGGTAAAGGTGTTAGTAATTGCCACTTTAAAGATGGAATGACAAAACTTTTTCTATGCAACAATAACTTTGATAAAAGATAATATGTTGTTTGTTTAATCATGCAAGATTTGTCAAAGACCAATTTCTTGCAAAAAAAAAAAAAAAGGGAAAAAGCAACAATCATCAAGAAAATCTATATTATTGATCTTAAATTGAACTTTCTAAAAAAATAAAAAAGTTAAGGTGTTAGTAATTGCCACTTTAAAGATGGAATGACAAAACTATTTCTACCCGACAATAACTTTGATAAAGGATAATATTTTGTTTTTTGATCATGCAAGATTTGCCAAAGACCATTTTCTTGCAAAAAAAGGGAAAAAAACGACAACCACCAAGAACATCTATATTATTGAACTTAAATTTAACTTCCTTCGAATTACCAATTCTTAATTAAGAATGTCTGATTAGCTGTGTTATTTTGTTTTCAGATCAATCAAATCAAAGAGTGTCAATTAAAATATTACTTAATTTAACAAACATGTGCCACATAAACAAGTTCAATCTGAATACTGTAAAAATTCCTTGTTACACTTGAAGTTTTTAAGTTTAATCAATTTGAAATTACAGTACAATTCATTTCAACTTTCTTGACTAGTGATGAGTTGTTATAAATTATAAAAAATAAAGTTGAAGTAACTTAAGCTCATAAACTCATAAAAAATAAGTTGAAATGACTTGTAAATTCAAGTTTATTAAAAATCTATTTTTTTCCATTATTAAACTCAACATCCATTTCAAGTACATTATTGATGTTTAGCATTTGAGCTATATGATGATGAGGCTTTAGAAAAAATAAATAAATTCAACAGCAAGTCGACAGTTAAATGACCTTATGCTAATTCCGGTAGTAAGTCATACTACGCACAAACAAACACAGGAAGCCAGACTAGTCTTGTCTGTATAGATATATTTTCTTAACACCATTCTTCTCTCATAATGATTTTTTACTATTCACTGATACAATCATGAAATTCCCCTTTTAACATATTGCATTTTTATCCCCAAGAAGTTTCTTAGTCACATTTTACTCAACTGCTTATGTGAAAACAACAGGTGATGTTTTTTTACCCCTGAAACTCCCACTCGAGGTTTCTTTGTTCGTCTTTTATACTTGCATGGGAAACAACACCTGTGTGCAGTTTATTTTTAAGATAGGTCAGCAATTACCGCAAAGCCAAAAAGTTCAACATCGCTATTTAACATGGAAGCCGTAGTCAGAAATTGCAAGTTCTTACAGCTCCTGCAAAAGTGGTTTATATACCTGCACTGTTGGTTTTTAAATCGTTTGGTATCAATCTCAGTTACTTTAGCAAGATATGATCACTTTACATAAGAAGCCATGCACCTTAATCTAGTATGGTTGAAACTGTCAACCTAGATAGATATTATGTGAGAGTTCAGCATGTGATTTTAATACTGATAATTCATTCTTGGTTTAAATTTGAACCACTGTAACCTCCTTTCAAACAATGTTGTTGTGCATCAGTGCCTCTGACAAAGCTAACCGCAGTGTTTTGTACGGCTCACCTTTCACTTTATAATATGAAATAACAATTTCTTTAAAATCAAATATTATTTCCTGTATCCCTAACCCCACATCTAAACCTAATCTTCACAGAAAACCTTTGGTATTTAAAAAATAAAGAAATAAAGCTTTCAGTCTATTATGACACAGGTACAAATACCTTCACTTTAAAAACAGATGTGTTCATTTTGTAAAATGCTATTTAGCTCATTATGTGTCATTTTGTGTTGATTTTGTGTTAAAATAAATAAAAGTGACAAAACAAGTTATTAAAAAAATTATTTTAAGTAGTTTCAATAATAACACAGATGTGTGAATAAGCACCCCTCGGATGAGCAGTCACGAGCCGCCACTGATCACAACATGGGTGGTATTTACACTCTATATAAACAACACAATCTGTGTTATTTTTGGGACAACACACTAAATGCATTGTCCCAAAAATAACACAGATTGTGTTGTTTATAACACATCCATTTTTAGAGTGTAAATACTACCCATGTTGTTATCAGTGGCGGCTCGTGACTGCTCATCCGAGGGGTGCTTATTCAAAATAAGTGGTCGGAGTGTCATGTGTGTTGATTGCATTTAAAAAATATGTGTTTGTTGCGTCATATAAACCATGTGCATCACGTGTTTTGTCCAAATAAGTGCCTGCGGCACACGCATCCAAAGAGACACTCATGTTCACAAAATACACATCAAGACACTCCCCGAACAGTAAACTCTGATTACGCATGAGATTATGCGAGGATTTGGCAAACGTGAGCGTCTCTTTTATCATAAACCCTTTATACGCATCTTCAGCAGACGCTTATTTTGACAACACGTGATGCACACAGGATCTCTCGAGGCGCAGAACACATATTTTGAAATTATGACACCGGCCGCCACTGGTTATTATTCAAATTTATGATGTCATAAACTACACGCTTGCACACACACGTTGTGTTTCATTGTTTAATTGAGACTTTCCATAGACGTACAGTAATGACTAAAATATCATCAGGACCACTTTGTCAAATGAAGATTGATTAAATGATATGCATACAGTTAGTGTTGGCGGTATGGTTCTGTTTTGGGCAAAAGTTCCATGGGCCTGTCCGTGCACATACAATAAGAAAATAAAAACTCCCTTAGGATAACAGCAGAACCATTAATCATGCATAATAATATCCTCACACTTAACATATTTGAAAAGAAAATAAATAAAGAAAAAGCCCCCTTAAAAATACATAGGAAGAATTCTAACTCAATATTGGTTCATAAACAACAGGTTCCGGATAGGTGGATAGGTTGGAGGAGGGATTTTAAATTAGTATCAGCAATGCGCCAAAACGCGGCTCAATGAATGGGAATTTAAAAGATCGGTTGTGATGGGTTTAGGAACTGGATTGGTGATTATCAGCTGATGCATGCTTGACTGACATGACCTACCTGAAATTACGCGATGCTTGATTTTGGTTAATCTATAAGCCATTTTACTCATGGGGACCATAATTCCCCCAATGTCAAAAATGACTGATATTGCATCTTTGTGGGGTCCTCACAAGGGATTACCACAAACACACAGCAAGTGTCAAAGAGTCATATTGTCTCTTCAGTGTCAAAAAGTCATACTGTCTAGACAAACACACATACAGAGAGCGTCAAAGAGTCATATTGTCCTTTCAGTGTCAAAGAGTCATATTGTCTAGACCAGTGGTTCCCCACTGAAAATTTATGACAAAAACTGTTCAAAAATGTAACATTTTAATTAAACAAAACATATTAAGTTATACAGAGTAGTGCTGTTGGTTAGTAGCCTTATTTTTTTAGGTTTAATTACACAGAATTCATGATAAATGAATGTATTTTATAAAATGTCATAAAACTGGGGCCCCCCTGGCACCATCTCGCGGACCCCCTGGGGGCCCCGGACCCCAGTTTGAGAACCACTGGTCTAGACACACACACACACACGCACACACACACGCACGCACGCACACACACACACGTGCACGCACGCACGCACACACACACACACACACAGAGCGTCAAAGAGTCATATTGTAAAAAAAATTTATAAAAAGTTTAATTGTTCTTTTATTAGTTTTCTAGATAAGTCAAACCAACTACACATGTCAAATAAACTAGATATTACATTTCATGAAAATCGGTAGGAAGTATAACAATATAGTTTGGTATGATGGCATAGTTTGTAATGGGGCATTTAAGGATGGCTATCAATATTTTACAAATATTTTAATCACACATTTCCTATACAAGGCAAAAAATCATTTTAACCATCACTGCATGTCAACTTTCCAATCACTCTCATCTGCAAAATGGACTACAGCATCCTAAAATAACATGCATGTGTTAAATATAATACAAAATTGTGTTAGTATTGCTTGCAGACATGATTATGTAAAAACTGTGATGTCTTGTCTGTAAAGCTTTAGATGCAATTATGTATTCAAATTTCTTTTACGTAACTCGATTTTCCAAAAATGTGATAAAAAGAGAAGTATCCCTTCAAAAGCATTTTTGTAATTAAACTTTGTAATTGAAACTTTAAAGTAGTTTAAAGTCTTATCAGACAGTGTTTAATTCAGACCTAGTTCTCTTACTGAAGAAGTAGATTAGTTATAGTGATAACCATTGATTACTGTTTTACTATAGGCACTTGGACCGTTAGAGTCTCTCACATAAGAAAACCCCAGGTGATTCCCGAACACGATTTGAATGGCAAACTGTCTCTACTGAAATCCGGCAACATGCTAGAGAGGCGTGCCAGGTCCGTAACAGAATGCAAAGTGGTCGCAAAGAAAACCACTGAACAATCTCTAAAGAATGGATGATGTGAATTGTGTCGACGAAAACACTGCTTTTTAAACGATTTAGCCACCATTGCTGACCATCCCGGCGGAAATATCTTCTCCTCCATCCAATCCAAGCTTTTTGAGGTCCAAACCCATACTGGCCAGTACCTGGAGAAGAGTCATCTCCTGTTGTGTGGCCTGATCAATCAGTGCTGGGCAGGTTGGATTGCACTGTGGCCATTGGCAGTTATCTATGAGATGAAATGGGCAGCCTTTTAAAGCGGTTTTGCTGTTCCTATTGGCCTCCTGAAGACTTCTGTCCCAGCACTGCAGAGCACGAGACAGAGACGTTCCCTTGATCTGGAAATCCATCCAGTTACTGTAAGAAAGATACATTTGGCAGGATCAATAATGTAGGCTTGTCATCAAAAGGTTGTTGGTTTAAGTAAAAGTTGGATTAACTTAAAAGTTTACTTTAAGTGGTTACACCTAAAAATGTATATATTTTTTCAATATACACTGTAAAAAAATAGCTGTAATTATGCAGCTGGTTGCCAGTAACTTACTTAGAAGATAGAGACTGAAAATGTTTCTTGTTCATTTAACTTTGAACACACTGTTGCCAGTAAATAACATAAATGTAAAATCTACAGTAAGTTACTGACAGCTAGTTGCCAATACCCAGTAATACTGTAATTTCTACAGAATTTTTTCACTTTGGGAAAATTTTTTAGCTGAAAAAACTTTTTTAATTGTAACCAATAGTGCTGGGAAAAGATTAATCGCATTCAAAGTAAAAGTGATTTTTTGCATAATATATAAGTGTGTACTGTGTGTAATTATTATGTATATATATATACACACACACATTCATGTATGTATTTAAGAAACATTTACATGTGTATATTTATTTATATTTTTTATATATTCTATGTTATATATAAATAAAAAACGTATTTATAAATTTAAAAATCTGAAAATGCTTTATGTATGTGTGTGTGGTCAAATATACATAATAATTACACTCAGTAAACACACACATTTATAAAAAAAACACTTTTATTTTTAATGCGATTAATTGCGATTAATCTTTTCCCAGCACTGGTTACCAATTGAAGTAATTAATTTAGGTAGATGCAACTTTTACTTTTACAGTGTATAGTACAAATGGCAGCACCTTACAATAAGGTTGTATTTGTTAACATTAGTTAATGCATTAGCCAACCTGATATAACAATAAGCAATGTAGTTTTCTTTTTAATATTTATTAAAGCTTGATATAATTGTGGTAACAGTTGCAACTTTTAATTTAAAAAATGTGACAATTACTTAATATAGCTAATACTATAATAAATAAATAATATAATACATTTATATAATTAATAATTAATTGTATTGGTAATTATGGAAATGAGTTTTCTTTTGCACCTGTGTTCTTTAACCTGCGCCTTGTCAGTAAATTTTCACTCCCATTGCTGCTTTTTCAAAATGGCACTCTCATGCTAATTTGCCTTGTTTAGTAAATCTGGCCCAATGTATTAAAAAAAATCTAAGCTTATATAGACTTTTGGTCCTGTACATTCAGTAAGAGACAAATCAGTCCTTCTCCTTATAAGCAGCCACCTTTGCTGTGAGTGTGACCTCATCCATGTTTTACCGTAACCTTGCGGTTCATCTCGCAAATCATCTAACCCTTTGTGTTCTCTCAGCTGAGCTCGCGGCGAAGGCTATTAATTAAGGTTGTGAAAGCGTGAAGTGGCATACTGGTGACACTCAGAATGCATTGTGATGGACGAGTGGTCAAATGCGGGTGTATGAGCTCACCCTTGAGGAGTGTGTCTCAGGGTGACTGCTTACCTTTTGGTTATCAATGTGTGGGAAAGGCAGGATGGGGCAAACACAGCTCTAAAGCAATAGACAGCATATTTAGTATATATAAAATACACAGCCTTGAGCAAAAATATTTTTGTTCTATTTAAAATTTAAGTTTAGGTTCACTTTTAACAGTGTGGTTGACTGTTGACTTTAGCTATGTAAGACATTACTTAAATGATACTTAATAAAATCTTAATTTAACTTTTATTTGTAATTTCGAACATTTTCTAAAAGTAACTTGGCTGGCCATCTGAAAATGTATTGTACTAATGTAGTAATGTACTAATATATTTTGATAGTAATGTACTCACGTAACATCTTTGAGTGAGTTTTTTAGCTCCTTTCCCAGATTCTGCATGTAAGTCCACTGTTGTTCGGCAAGTGACTGACCTCCAATATAAATATTCTCCAGACGTAACTGTTCCTCATCGAACAACCATTGCACCACAAACAGCGGAGCTGGAAAGAGACACAGCCTTTGTTATTCTGTAGCACATAATCTTAGCCACTTTTGTATTTTCCTTTTGTATTAACATCAAGCCTTTACCGGTTATGTAGGAGTACAGTTTGTGTCCGAAAAAACATTGCCAATCTTCGCTTCTTTTATACTGCTGCTTGCACTTGTCAGGTACAACACCATTCCAGAACCTTAAAGTGATATTTTATAAAGTATAAAATATCAAAGACTTGTGGCATACTACATTAGAACATAAACGATGGTTCATTAGAATGACTACAATACTCTACAGTGGTAACGTTTTACATTTGATACATAAGATATCACTGCCGCTGCTCTGTTATCAACTTGCTGTCACAATGCAAAGGTGTCGCCAGAGTGGTTTCTAGGGCATTGTTAGGAAGTTCTGGGTGATTGCTATGTTCACATACTGGCCTTCAATCAATAAAACATGGTCTCTTGGTACAGCTAAGGTACATCCTTCACGAGCAAGTCACTCATGTATACAAATAGGTTGTTCCTATTCTCGTAATGAGTAATTTGTGTGTTTTGGGTGTAATGTGCAATAAACTGATGAGAGTCTTATCTCCCATCGCCTTTAAAGGTCCCGTTCTTTCTGTGTTTTTGAAGCTTTGATTGTGTTTACAGTGCTCAATATAACGTGTCCATGTTTTACGTGTAAAAAACGCGGTATTTTTCACACAATTTACTTATCTGTATACCGCTGTTTTCACTGTCCTAAAAACAGGCTGATGTCTTTCTTGTTCTATGAAGTCCCTCCTTTCAATGACCTATTTTTCCACATGCTTGCAGAGAATGGTTTACCAAAACTAAGTTACTGGGTTGTTCTTTTACACATTTTCTATGTTGATAGAAGCACTGGGGACCCAATTATAACACTTACACTTAAATTTTTCGTGATATGTCCCCTTAAAAAATAAGCTGTCAGGTCGGATGTAGTGGTAAAAAATATTGTTTTTAACTAATGTAAAGATAAGTATGTATAGTAACCTGCATTTTTGTGTTTTGCAAGTTTTCGTGAGTTCACAAAAACATACAATTATTAGAACAAAAAACAATATTGAATCCCCATCCCTGCCCTCAATAGACTTAAATACTATGGAAGTCAATGGGTACAGTCAACAAAATATCTTATTTTGTGTTCAACAGAATAAAAAACTCATACAGGTTTTAAACAAAAAGAGAGTGAGTAAATGAACTTTCTTTAACTCCAACCTCACATGGGTGAAAGCAAATGTAGTCGTACAAATTAGCCACCTAATAAAATACATACAAATAAGGTTGATTTGTACTTTGGAACGTAAAATGTTGCACAAAATTATGCAAATTTTTGAAATGCGCTTAGACTGTAGACTTTACCTAAGTCCTTTTTTTATGGCATCAACAGGTGTACAAGATGCGCCGCTGGGACAGTCGGGAGATTTTTGCTGTTTGCTTTCCAGAAACCAGCCTGAGTCGACAAGACCTCGCACCTGTGCATCTGCACCCAGCTGCTCTAGGAGACTGGACACCTTATCGATGTTCAGGAGCACACCTGTTCCTCCAGCACTGTAAGAAAGGACAAACACATATTTGCTGGATAAAAAAACCCATTAGTCTTAACATGTGCTTTACCCAACAAAACATGTTGCTAACTTAGGAAGAATCCCCAGAACTCCTCTTGCTCAAGTGGCTGATGCATATAGAGATTATGTCATTGTCTATAGCATTACACGCTGCAGTAAACATTTTTATGGTAGACAACAGGATGCGCTAAAAACAGTGCTTCGGACAGTGTTATGTGTTGAGCTGCATTGTGGTGAAACTCAGGGGGTGGCCAATAGAAGGGTGTAGGATTTCGTAGCTCCCTGACCAGATGGCTCGGTTTCAATTGTTCAAGGCATCTTGTTATTAGATCTAAATATGCCGCAACAGGTGTAATGATTGACTTGTGTTATCTTTGCTTACCAGTGGATTCAAATCCAATTAGGGGATTTATAACAGCTACGGTTTTCAGATTGTGGAAGCAAATAATTTCACTGTATTACAAATCTTTAATCACTATAGATGTAGCAAATCATTATTATTTAATTTTTGAGAAATTACAAAGGGGTAACAGGAGGGGTAATGGATCCATCAAGTTTTTACCTGGTCCCTGCCAACATCACAACTTTGGCTTGTTTTAAACCTTTCATCACAAGATCCTTGATCACCTCCCGAATAATCAGAGATCCCATAAAAGTGTATTCTTATGTGGAATAAAGACAAAGATCATTAATGAATATGTCCTTATTTTGGTGACAAAGACTTCATAGACTTCACTTAAAATAAAGGATAAATTCACCCGTTTCTTTCCCCTGTTTAGGCTTTGAAGCTGCTTTGTTTCCACTCCATACATCGCTTGAACAGTAAGGAACAAACCTACACACACACAAAAAATGTGCCATTTGTGTATCATTCAGAAGACTCCATTAACATAAAGACTTTCGAATTGATGAACTTACACAATATTAGCATTATACCAGTGAGGATTTTCATCAGATTGTGCTGAAAGTATACCACTTCCTGTAATGCATCAGACAGTGTATTCATTATCTGCTAATGTGTGGTTTGTATGACTGTCTAGAAAGTAAGATGTCTTGCTGTCTGTCTGGAAAATGTCAGCCTACCTTTGCGTGTTTGTGGCCAATCTGTTGAGCTCATGAGGCGGGGAACAGTTTTGTATCTAGAATCGCACGTCTCTTTGTTGTAGCAGCACCAGCCACCTAAAAACATGATTACTTATTTTCAGAAAACATGATTACACCTAAAAACTTCACAGTCCTTAGATCAGGCTTTTAAAGATGAGACAGCTTTATGCCCGAATGATTTACATTATTTCAGAAGCTTTTTCCACCCCTTTCGAACTTTGAATAAATACGAAAATATGTAATTCAAATTAATTAATTAAAATACATAATTTATTTTCATATAATTATATATTATAATTATTCATACATTTATTAAAAAACAGGCTGAACACAGGGTTTATTTCCTTATGGTGAGTCTAGAAACAGAGATGTTTTATATGCACTCCTAAAAATAAAGGTTTCTTAATGTTTCTTTATTGTAGTGGATAAATGACTATAAAGTTTTTAAAGCACCTTCACCTGAAGGGTTGTTTGGAGACCCAATGTTTCTTCTATGGCATCACTGCAAAGGCCCGTCTTTATTTTTAAGAGTGTATTTATTTACTGGTTGGATTTGACATCTAATTTAACAATGTGGTTTGTTGCTTATCTGTGAGCGTGGGTGATGTGATATGTTTAAAACAAACGCACAAAAAAATTACGCCTAAGACGAGGTGTCAAAATAACGCAGAGCACGGAAGCTTGCTGACCTCTTGACAAAATTAACTGCGTTTTAAATACTCGCCTTCCAAAAATATCAGCCATCTCTTGCTTCCTTTGAACTCCTTTAGGTAAAACCTGCAGGACGCAAATAAACATAGATGGTCAAGGGAACACAACCTTATGAGGGCATTTTTTGTCATTATTTCTAAGACCATTATTTTATTGCAACTACTACTTTCTACCAGCTTTTATTAACCGGTTTAAAAGAATTTCTGAAGATAATCAAATTGGTTGTGCAGTACTCTCTTAAAAATAAAGGTGCCATAGAAGAACCATTTTTGACTGAATGGTTCCATAAAAGGCCTAAAAATCAATAAATAAATCAATACATTTCTGTTTTACAAAATGTTCATTGTAGTAAAAAAAAAAAAAACGTTTTTTTCTAAACTGTAAAAAAGATTTGTTGTTTCAACTTAAAAATGTAAGTTACCTGATTGTCTTAAAATTTAGATTTCATTCAACTTTGATTTTAAAAAAATGTATGTAAAAATTGTGTTAACTAATATTTTTAAGTGGAGTTACTTTAACTTAAAAATTAAGTTATGTCAACTATTCACAGGTCCAAACTTAAAATAGCACGTTGAATTGACTTTTTATTTTTAAGAGTGTACTCCATCAAACTGTGATGATGTCATAACTTTCTTACCCAGCAGCGGTACCGTCATTGCATGTCACCAATGTGTTCTTAAGAAAGTACAGCTTCATTTCATCTGCAGGCTTATTGGGAGATGCGCTTTGTTGGGCTGTGCCACGACCTCCAGGGTTTGTCTCTTTATTGGAATCGGCAGCACCTGCCGGCCCAGGTTGTGTATCATCTTCATGGCCATGGTGAGATGTCTCTATCACCTGGCTGTTAACCTTTTTCTGAGCTTTTCCACTTGGCTTTGCATTTCGGTTGTTCTGGCAAGAAATGACTCCCAGCAGAAGCAGGTACATAATATGACACAGAATATTCATATCAAATTCAACAGCACCTCCCTGCAAAACCCAAATGGATAAATGATCAAATACATTTTATAGAAGACTTGCAACAGATTGATTTTTATCATGAAGGTATTGAAAATACTCAATTATAGATTCACTGATTTGATTGATTGTATAAACGCTTCTTAAATCGGCTTTGTAATTCTGTCACCACAAATTAATCTATGAGCAATCAACTAAACTGTAAAAAAATATTTGTTAGTTCAACTTAAAAAAGTTAATCAACTGGTTGGCTTTTAATTCAACTAAAAAAAAATTGGGTCAACTACTATTTTTAAGTTGAATTAACTCAATATTTTGAGACAACCAGATAACTCACCTTATTAAGTTAAATCAACTTTTATTTACAGTGTATCAAACCACAATTTTAGAGTGAACAAACTCACCACTTCAGGCAACTTGTAACTTGTAAATCCTCAACGTTATGGACCACTGCAGGCGCTGCGACTGATGTTGGCGTGTTGGCGTCCCAAAGCGATCTTGATCTTTGGTTGTGGTCCGCGCTAGATTTTATAGTGCCATCATATGGACTGCATTTCTCAACATTCCCTTTGAATTAACGCCAACTCTGTGCTGTAACCAATGACACACTAAACCTGGGCATCTAATGGCACGGAGAAAAGATAACAGGCGCTCTCCCAAACGTCTTTCAAAGAATTCCCCTCCCCACCAAACTCGGTCCCACAACAAGCCTCCCTCCCTTTCCTAGACCAAGTTTGACTTTGATTTAAACACCTACATGGTTGAAATACCTACATAGCATGCAGCTCCAGGTCAGTGGAGCAGACCTCTACCCGCTCGCTCTAATGTGGAGAACCTCTTCATTCACTTCTATAATCCAATGAGTGTCTGATTTCAAAATTGAAATAATTTTAATAATTATAATGATAATTCGTTACATTTATATAGCGCTTTTCCTCCACCAGCTCCTCAACCACCACCATTTTGATGTATTTCTCCTCTGTAAAGCAATTTGGTCAACAGATATAGAATATATATGTGAAATCCAGGTAAAAAAACATAATTGAATGATGGGATTAGGAGCATCAAACTTTGATTCAGTCATTGATTTCACATTTACATGACCTCAGTCAATATTAAAGATATCAAGGTAAAATTTTCACAGAATGTGAATTAGCTTTTTTTCAGGGGCAGGGCCACATATTGCTTTAAAAGAAATAGAATAATAATGATTGATTTGTCAATAAAAAAAAAATATTATTGCACAGGTTGTTTTTGGATCCAGAACAGCGAGACGGTGCAGGGGAGGAGTTTTTGAAAGCTATCTGGAATAGCTTTAGGCTGACGTAGTGATCGGCGAGAGAGATCACGAGTCTGGCCTGTGAAAGTCTCAACAATGAAATGTACACCACCCCTCCATCCGTCAATCGTGTTAGTAATGAGCGTCTAGTAATGGGTTAGCAGTAAAACTCCAGGGTAGTGAAAACCTATTTATAGTCCATTTGTTCTCTAAGATGCTTGTTCACTTCCAGGTGAATCATTCCAGGTACAAGATAAAATATAGCCTCAATGTTTTATCACAGTGTGATCTCAATGCATATAATATTACTCAAATAATATTTTTTCATCAGAAAATGACCACGGCAAATTAGATTATTTGAATCGAGAGATGAATCGAGAGATTCTGGAGAATGGATGTTGAAAAAAGGCAATAAATGTAAAAATGGGTTTTAAAGGAAACACCACACCACACTGAAATGATGTATAAAGAATCACTTGTTTATTTTTTCTTACATTCTGACTGTGCATTATCCAGTATTACATTAAGCAGACCCTTTTAGCCAAAGCAACTTACAAAAGAAAAGGAAAAACAGGAAAGCGACTGTGGCTCGAAGGCTGCATTTCAAGACCGTTTCCATTATAGCAGCTTGACTAAAGGCTAGTAAGGCCATCCCAATTTGAAGGATGCTTAAAATTTCCTCAAGCTGTGATTCAGCCTTCCAATTGGGACACAGCTTGTATTACTGTACATGAATATGAAATAATGATTTGAGTGTAAACTAGGGCTGTCAAAAGATTTATTGCGATTAATCGCATACAAAATAAAAGTTTGTGCTTGCATATTTGTGTGTACATTTATACATTTAAGAAAAATGTCATTTATGTATATATATTTTTTATTTATACATAATATATAAAAATCTAATTAAATATATATAAATATATGTATATGTATATATATATATATATATATATATATATATATATATATATATATATATATATATATATATATATATAATGTTTCTTAAATACATGCATGTGTGTGTATTTCATACTGTTCTCATGGAAAGTCGTGTTATAATCAAAAAAAATTTATTAGTTTCCATGGCACGAAATTCAGCTTTTTCTTGTCTTTAGCACAAATGTATTTTTCGTGACACTCGCACAAATTTCTATAAACTGTTTTTCGTGTCCGTGGCACAACTTTCTTTTTCGTGTCATTTTATGTATTGTTTCATAGTTTTTTCCTATTTTCCTACCATTGTCGCTTGGGGTTAGAATCACTTTCTGTTACATTTTTAGACATCCTAACCCAAACCCCCCAACTCTAACGCCGACTCCAGGCGAGAATAGTTTTAAAAGCAGAAGAAAATCATCTAGAAACCAATACATTTAAGTACATCCTAGTTTACTATTTTATTTAGTAAAAATTCAAATAAATAATGACTCAATAATTGACCAATCTGAGTCTTCACTTTCACTGTTGATAGAAATCAGTCTGACAGGATTCGCAAAAAAATGTGGGCGGATGATGTAATAAAAAAAGTTTTATAACCATTACATTATAATGTAAGCCGACAGTGTGGCTTTGTAGAAGCAACAAGTTGCCAACAACAGATTTGATATGCATCTACTTTTCTATCCAGCACTGCGCAGATCTATTTGCAAATTACATCAACGTATCAGTGACACAAGTAGAGATCTTTGCGCCAAATTGGATGCGAGGCCAACGGGGCTTCTTTCTGCCTGAATGGTGCGTGCCTGGATGCAGACTGCACACAAGTCGGTCCGGTTTACATTCGGATCCAGTCGGGTTAAAAAAAATTCCACGGGTTTGTGTGGACTCGGGTCTAATTTTCTTGGGTTTGTCTCGGGTCGGGTCTTTCTTTAAATTAATGCATGTTGAGTTCAGGTAAAAAGTGATTTGGGTCACTTCAGGTCGAGACATTTGTTTGGACCCGAGAACACCTTTAGGGACAGCTGTACTGCCTTTGAATCACTCTCATTATACATTGATGTCAAAAGGGGATATGGTTTCTATTGCAGCAAATGCAGAAGAAAGGATAACCCAGGTGTGACGCCACTGAGAAGTGACTGACAAGGAGTGCTGGTAAAAATATGAAATTCTCTCAATTCACAACATGATAAGTAAACAAGATAAGCCCTTTTTGGTAACACTTTACAATAACAGTACATGAATAATCATGTACTAATACATAAATTAATAATCAGTTTAATATGAACTAATGATGAGTTAAGCTATTTACTAATCAATAACTAATCGTAACTATGTTATGAGTCATATGAATTCATGCATGAATTACACCCACCTTAACTACACATTAATACATGTTTGTTAGTTAATGCATTAATTAACACTTTGGGTAACCGAAATCAAACATGCTCTAGAACAGTGGTTCCCAACGGTTTGCAGGATCTGATGCTTTGTTTGAGGTCAAATAAAGATGCATAAAATGTTCCACTTATAACTTTGCGTACTCCATATCAAACAAGCTCTCTAGAAGAACGAAAATAACTTTTGTTAATGCAAAATGTTTAGGTTTGTAATGCAAAACTGTTTATATATTTGCTCCAGCTGAGCTAAAAACATTGAATGGCACTGGATTTCTTGCAACATTTACAGTTAACTTTAATCATTAAATGTGCAATTATGGATTAATAATTAAAATTAGTTCCACTGCTGCCATTAAGAGTGACAGACGCTATTCTTTCTAAATTTAAATCAGTGTTACCCTACAGACGATGGTTATTGTGTGAACTGGCTTGTCTTAATATCAAAATGCACATACAGTATTTGTTTTGTTCTTCTTTTAAGCCATTATTACCCCTTCCAAATGTCTGACTAATTTTCACATTTGCTCCTCTCCTTTAAAACCACCAAAAATTTGGATTTTGATGAGCTGAATTTGTATAGAATGTGTAATTGATAACTTTTTAACAGTGTACCCCTCCAATAAAAGTCATTGTGTAGGGCCTACACAATAATACATTAACAAGTCATTAATTTATGTAAGTTTATGAGTAGTTAACGATGAGTTAATAATGATGTGCCCCTTCAAGTAAAGTCATGACCTAATCATACATTAACAAATCATGAATTTTTGTTAGTTTATGAGTAGTTAACGATGAGTTAGTAATGATGTGCCCCCTCAAGTAAAGTCATGACCTAATCATACATTAACAAATCATGAATTTTTGTTAGTTTATGAGTAGTTAACGATGAGTTAATAATGATGTGCCCCTTCAAGTAAAGTCATGACCTAATCATACATTAACAAATCATGAATTTTTGTTAGTTTATGAGTAGTTAACGATGAGTTAGTAATGATGTGCCCCCTCAAGTAAAGTCATGACCTAATCAAACATTAACAAATCATGAATTTATGTTAGTTTATGAGTAGTTAACGATGAGTTAGTAATGATGTGCCCCCTCAAGTAAAGTCATGACCTAATGATACCATAACAAATCATGAATTTATGTTAGTTTATGAGTAGTTAACGATGAGTTAGTAATGATGTGCCTCCTTAGTAAAGTCATGACCTTATCATACATTAACAAATAAAAATATAAGCTACACAGTGGTGGAGGCAGAAAGTGTTTTTGATAGGTGGGCATATATACATCTGCGGGACAGAAAAACTCACATACTTTTTTTTAACTTGCGTTAATTGGGAAGATAAAATGACTGTGTTTTTTCCGTCAGTTTTGTACATTTTAGATGGAATTACGTTATTCAATCTAACTGTATACCGTCTCTCAAACAGAAGGCTGCATCCTCCGAAGGTCGGATATGCAGGCTGCATACGTCATTAAGCTTGGTTTATTTTAATTAAATAAGCATAACATTCGCAAGTCATAAGCATATTACAACGATTTACGATGAACTATTTAAAGGAACAGTATGTAAGAAATTTATATCAATAAATCATTAAATTGCCCTGAAATGTCACTAGACATTAAGAAATCATTTTCATTTCAAATACTTCTATCACTCACAACAGCGGTCCGGCCAGGATATTGTCATTTAAAAAGTGGAGTTGCAGCCCTCAACTGATGTTTATGTTGTCGTTTGGTATATTGGCCACCAGCTGTGTGATTGCAGTACCAGTTTTAGCCACACGTTTTGTGATTGCAATACCAGTTTTGGCCACAATCCTACATACTGTTCCTTTAAGCATTGAGCATTTATTTAGCTAAATGCCCGTGGCTTACCTAAGCACTGGTTCTGAAACATAGAGGACCCAGAAGCAAAAAAAATCAACACTGCTTTATTGAAAATCAACTTAAACAGTCCAGTCGGGCCGTCGAGTCCCGAGCCACCAAGAGCGAGTTAACTTAAGTGTTGCTGGTGTACACCGTTTTTATTTAGAAGTCTTTTCTTTACCGCAGTGATCCACACGTTCACACACGAATCTGCTACTCAGTGCAATCTAACCTACCGCGCTCTCTTCAAACCCGCCTCTTCCGCTCTAGATGACAGCAGCGATTGGTGGACGGAAAGCAAGACATTACCGTAATAAACCATATATTGCCAAAAAGCGCAATTTGTTTTCTTTAGGAGCAATTCTAATTTTTTGATAGTTCAAATGGTTGAAGAATTACGGTTTGAATGAAAAAACATAATGTATTTCCATAAATCTGATTGGGTGGGCAAGCTGTCAATCCACCCGTAGATCCGCCTCTGGCTGAACGCTGATCGTGATACAATGCGAAAAATTAATTAAACAATAATTAAAATAACATCAAGATAACATTTTAATAGCTTTCACAAATAAACTGGTATGATTGACGGTTTGATGGTCTTTATATGAACACTATACATTTGGCATTGTGACTTTGGTTAAAGCAACACTAAAGAACTCTGGCTCTTTGCTCCCCCTACAGGTTAGAAGCGTAATTGTTCATTACCACTGTCATAAATACTGAGGCATAGCTGGCTCTGATTGGATTGTAGGTCTGCCGTAAAGCAAGTTTTTGTAGTATTCACTCGGACTACAGGACCACTACCCGACGTTTGGAAACTTCTTTAGTGCGGTTTTGGCCGATAGAGGGCTGCAAAGCGAATGTGAAAGTGCTGTTCACCCTGTTTAGAGTGGATGAACGACTGAAACTGTTTTGGAAGCGTTATTTTAAGGTAAAAAAAACTCTTTGGTGTTGCTTTAACATGTTTGTCATTTCTGAGGAATAGTCAGAATGATTTTAACTGAAATATTTTGACAGCGCCAAAAGCAGCAGACCACAAGTGTAACGAGCGGACAGCCTGTTGTAGGCCGTAACGTTTACATCCACCTTCCTTTTGATTTTGCAATCTACATTGACAAGCACACAAAAATAGAGAACAATTATCTTACATAATAAAATACTTTAACTACCTGCTATCTTGGTATTGTGAGCACATGAATTTGAAAAATATCTTTTGTTTCTAAAATTATAAGTGGAACATTTTATGCATTTTTATTTGACCTCAAACAAAGCATCAGATCCTGCAAACCGTTGGGAACCACTGTTCTAGAGCATGTTTGATTTCGGTTACCCAAAGTGTTAATTAATGCATTAACTAACAAACATGTATTAATGTGTAGTTAAGGTGGCTGTAATTCAGGCATGAATTCATATGACTCATGACATAGTTATGGTTAGTTATTGATTAGTACATGGCTTAACTTATCATTACTTCATATTAAAGTAATTATTAATTTATGTATTAGTACATGATTATTCATGTACTGTTATTGTAAAGTGTTACCCCATTTTTTATCTACATACGGTATTTTCCAGACTATGGGTTGGTTTCCCGGACAGGGATTAGCTTAAGCCAGGACTATGCCTTAGTTATATTAAGATATTAGTCATTTTTAAAAGCATAATATATAAATAAACATTACAGGTGTGCATCTTGAGACACAACACTCGCACTGATATATTTTAAGATATGTCAGAGCAAATTGTTTTGGGTCAAGACAACAACAACATTTAAGTTAGTCTGGGACTAGGCTTAAGCCCTGTCTGGGAAACCACCCCCAAAAGTCGCACTTTTTTCATATTTTGGCGGGTCCTGGAGCTTGAAGTCAGGTGCGACTTATACGTAAAATTATTTCATATGAACCAAGAGAAACCATCTACAGCCGCGAGAGTACGCTCTGTGCTGCTCCTGTATTTATGTAATTTTATGGATTCAGTGATGTGGAATGACTTCGGACCTTTTTGAACTTGACTTGGCTTGTCGTGTTAATTTAACCTATTCAGCCTCTCAGGTATGTTCTGTATGCTATTGTGTATCGTGTAAATAACTGTTTATTTTTACATGTACGGACACCTATTCAGCCTGCTGTTCTGTGCTGTTGTTTAGTTGAATAACTTGCATTTCCAGATTAAATGTCTGTTCTTCGACTTCGACGTAGAGTCCAGTGCCACTTATGTATGTTTTTTCCTCTTCAAAACACATTTTTGACTGATGCGACTTATACCCCGAAGCAACTTATAGTCCGGAAAAAACGGTACACAGCAGGCCCCTTACATCGAAGTCGCTATTTTGTGCCGACATGTTTCTACAGTAGCCCTAAACGGACAAAGTGCTCTACATGGGGATGATTGTCCCAGATGATGACATATTTGTTCTGTGGCATCTACCCTAGCTTCACTATGCGTTTCGGAAAGGAGGGGTTAGCTGAGGATTGAAAAATCTACACACAACACCTTTAAATATGGATATACTTTCACAATCTGTTAACTGTAAGTGTTACTATACAAGTTTTATACTTTGAAACTATACTAGAAAAAGGTTTTATACATTGTTTTGTATTTTTTGATGCGACTGTGTTTCTCTTAGGTTTTGCAGGTACTAAAGCTCGAGATGTTTGTACCTTTCGTTGTGCTGAAAGAGCTGGAGGCTTTAAAGTTTTGCCAGAAATGCTTCAGATACGTGAAAATATTTAGATAAAAAAATGTCTAAACAGCTAATCAAATGACATCGCTTTGTGAATTTGATCTACTGAGCTGAAACCATTCTTCATTCCTTCTGTATTTAGAAGCACGCAATGCTTATGTCTTCCCAGAATTCATTGCAACAATCTGTGTAGCAGACCTGAAAATGCAGAACAACAGAGAAAAGAAGGTGTAAATCCTTCACTTTATTTTCCAATACAGCCAGAACGTTTTGAAAAAAACTTTTAGATGGCATTGCTTGTCTTTGATATCTGCTTCAATAGAATTTTGAAGAAACTGGCAAGACAGATGCAGATTTGCAAAAATTTGTCTGTGGGTCTGAACCTGAAACGGCTCCTGACCAAGAATGACACTAAGAGGAACAGATGCCTGCAACATCTCATTTTATTCAATTATCAGTGTAATTTCGTGACCAAGTCTTTGGCCGGTGCAAAACTAGGACGTGTTTTTTGAATATACACCCAAGGTCATTTTCTGACATTAAGGACTCGACATGTTGTTTGCAGCCTTATGTGTTTGTGTGTCATCGCTGCATTTGAAGCTGTAGGCAGGCGAGAACATTTCTCAACTGACAGGCATCAAAGCATGCCGCACCTCTGAGAAGCGTAATACATGTGATTTTCAGTGCACGGTAATGTGAAAGGGTCGTGATCCACAGGGTATCAACATCTAAACTGAATGCCAGAGACTTAAACATCCACAATTCATACACCAGGCAGG
This sequence comes from Paramisgurnus dabryanus, assembly GCF_030506205.2. Classification (NCBI taxonomy): domain Eukaryota; kingdom Metazoa; phylum Chordata; class Actinopteri; order Cypriniformes; family Cobitidae; genus Paramisgurnus; species Paramisgurnus dabryanus. The sequence continues at coordinate 7,947,321 of NC_133343.1, forward strand.
TGTTCGGATCGTTGAGCACACGAAGATCCAAGCTGGAGCTATAGGTTGAATTGAACTATGCGATGGGATCATTTGTAAATCTTAGACAGCTTTGACTGTCATCAGTGCACTCAAGAGAGAAATGTGTACGCAAAGGTGCAGGTGACTTGCACGCTCACGATGTGATGATTTTTGCTGAAATGCTGTTTGTCACCAACACTGACACCTCAGGCTTTGCTGGATTGGTGCAAAATGCAAGACGCCCACTGAAGGCTACAGCACTCAAGCTAAATGCTAAAGCAGATGACATGCTAACCTTCTGTCAATGGGATTAATGGACCATGCAGTCGCTGTGATGTAATAGCCATTGAGAATAAATGGCATGACTTAAATTCTGAGGTTCCCCAGCAAGCGCAGGACTTAAAGGTCACTTTCATTGTGTAAAAGAATCATTGTCTGATTCCTTTTATATTACAGTTGATGCGGTTATACGAAACAGCTTACATTAACATAAGACTAAACACTGTCAGAAAAATAGTCCCCCAGGCAGTACCCTTTAAAAGGCCCTAATATGTACCATTTAGGTAGAGATATGTATAGATTTGGTACCAATATGTACCTCTAAGCACTAATATGTAACTTTAAGGTACTTTTATGCTCACTTTATTACAAACATGTACTTCTGAGGTACTAATATATGTAACTTTAAGATACTAATATTATGAGGTATATGCACTTTTTTATTACAAAAATGTACCTCTTCTGCACTAATATGTGACTCTGAGGTATAATAATAATAATATGCACGTTTTAGCCCAAATATGTACTTCTGACCCAAAATATGTAAATATGGGGTAATAATATGTAACTTTGAGGTACTTATGTGCACTCTTTATTACAAAAATGTACCTCTGAGGCTCTATTATGTAACTTTGAGGTACTTACGTGCACTCTTTATTACAAAAATGTACCTCTGAGGCTCTATTATGTAACTTTGAGATACTTACGTGCACTCTTTATTACAATAATGTACCTCTGAGGCTCTATTATGTAACTTTGAGGTACTTACGTGCACTTTTTATTACAAAAATGTACCTCTGAGGCTCTATTATGTAACTTTGAGATACTTACGTGCACTCTTTATTACAAAAATGTACCTCTGAGGCTCTATTATGTAACTTTGAGGTACTTACGTGCACTTTTTATTACAAAAATGTACCTCTGAGGTACTTACGTGCACTCTTAATTACAAAAATGTACCTCTGAGGCTCTATTATGTAACTTTGAGATACTTACGTGCACTCTTTATTACAAAAATGTACCTCTGAGGCTCTATTATGTAACTTTGAGATACTTACGTGCACTCTTTATTACAATAATGTACCTCTGAGGCTCTATTATGTAACTTTGAGGTACTTACGTGCACTTTTTATTACAAAAATGTACCTTTGAGGCTCTATTATGTGACTTTGAGATACTTACGTGCACTCTTTATTACAAAAATGTACCTCTGAGGCTCTATTATGAAACTATGAGGTACTTACGTGCACTCTTAATTACAAAAATGTACCTCTGAGGCTCTATTATGTAACTTTGGGGTACTTACGTGCACTCTTTATTACAAAAATGTACCCCTGAGGCTCTATTATGTAACTTTGAGGTACTTACGTGCACTCTTTATTACAAAAATGTACGTCTGAGGCACTAATATGTAAGTTTGAGGTACTAATATGCACACTTTATTACAAAATAGTGCCTCTGAGGCATTATTATGTAACTTTGAGGTACTTTATGCACTTCTTATTACTAAAATGTACCTCTGAGGTACTAATATGTAATTTTGAGGTACTAATATGCACTCTTCATTACAAACATGTACCTCTGAGGCTGTTATATGTAACTATGAGGTAATAATATGCAATCATTATTTAAATAATGTACTTCTGAGGTACTAATATGTAACTTAAAGGTACTTACATGTAACCATGAAGTACTATACATACTTTTTATCACAAATATGTAATAATATGCAAATATGAGGCACTAATATTCACTCTTATGACAATTATGCACCTTTGAGGCACTATTATGTAACTTTGAGGGACTAATATGGACACTTTATCACAAATATGTACATCTGAGGTCGTAATATCTTACTATGAGGCACTAATATGCACTTCCTTTTTACAAATATGTACCTTTGAGGAAATAATATTTTACTATGAGGTATAAATATGGATACATTGTTACAAATATGTACCTTCAAGGCACTATTATGTAACTCTGAGGGACGAATATGCACACTTTATTACAAATATATACACTGTATGAGCATCTTAGGTGAAGTGCTTTTCCCAATTGTACCATACCATGATAGCTAATTTGAACCCCGTTAGCACCAACTGGTGGGTCATGTAACTGCACTGCCAACCGCCAATGTTTTTACATTTTTCTTAGATTCAAAGATGTTTAACCAGTGCTTTATTCACATTTCATATATATATATATATATATATATATATATATATATATATATATATATATATATATATATATATATATATATAATAGTTGCCCCTAGTGAACGTCTTGGGACTGTGCATATCCTTGTAATGCAACAATATTCCTGCAGTTTAACGGAAATTGGTCTCATCGCACAGGCATTTTGTTTTGTAGTCATGAGCAAAGATGGCAGTCAAATCGTGACCATCATGCATTTGCTGAAGTTATAAGGGAATACTGATTAATATTTAAATGTATGGATCTGGCAGAAACTTTTATCCACACAGTGCATTCAAGCCGTATTTTAGCAGGATGTGTGTTCCCTGGGGGTCAAACCTATGACCCTTGTGTTGCTACAGGAATACTAATGGTTTCTCCACATATTATGAACCTCCCTGGTACAACCTACAAACTCTAAGTTACCATTCCAGATCTTTAACAATGCCAACACACAATGTCTTCTATGTCTTACTCGCATGTCACATGTCTCCAAGTCCTGATTTAGGCAGTGGTGGGATCCATCAGTAAGGGTTTGTTATTGATCATCAGTTCATCCATGTGGGCCTCAGCAAATGCTTGGGCAAATAACTTGAAGAGCCGGCACAAGCTCATGACAGAGCTGAGCAGAAACACGGCCTTGAAGTTATGCTGGTGAAGCCACAGTCCTGTCAATTGCGCTGATTAATGTTCCCTGGGGTCACGCCACCCTCCGGGACTTTACATAAGCTGCCCCATCTGAATAGAAACATAGCCGCTGGAGGTGCCAACACAACTGTAAGCTCTCCAACAGTGTCATGACTTACAAAGACTAACATCCATACATAAGTACATATGCCTGTTCCATATACTAAGGTTACAGCCATGCTCTTATGCATGATGGATTTGTGGCAAATCCATAGTTTTGTCATTGGTTTGATTTATTTTCATTTGTGTTTTACTTTTAAAGCCTATTAAATATTAATATGTGTTATTGGTTAGACTTTATAATGATATAGCTTGTCAATAATACAAACCTTTATCAACACATTCCTGTGTATTTCACCACAAAGAGAAGTTCATAAGATTAAAATAATAAACTTAAAGGCATACTGTTTAAATTTATGTCAAGTATTTGGACGCTTTCTGTTTGACCCTTTAAAACTTAGTGAAATATACAGATAGTAATGTCAACTCATTAGTCCCTTTCACACATACAGTCTTTACTGAAAATTTACTGGTAAATTACAGTTGACAGGTCATGTGTGAACAGAACCTTTCTGGTAAATCAGTGCTGCCAATTTACCAGTAAGAGAGGTTGTAAGGTTACAAGTAATTTACGGCTAAGCGCTATATGTGTGAACAAAAAATATAGATTAGCGGCATTTAAAACGGATGACGTCAGACCGCGCTTGATACAGATGACGCGTTCTCCCCCGCACTATTTACGGACGTTTCCACACACAAGCTGTTTAAAAGTCAAGCACACCTGAAGTTAACATCCACATTTCTTCACCAAATTTGTTAAAAACAGCTTAACATCTATTTGCCAAATTGCTGACATCCTTAGCACACCATCTGTGAAGCCTAATGTGCAAACAGTACTGTTGTTTAAGACGCATGTTTCGTTTGACGTCACCTATTGCAATGTTGTTTGGTCACAAGCAATTTTGCGACCTTCCGCGTTTGCCACAGATGTGAAAACAACAAAATTAGGACCATGGATATGAAGTAATAAGCTCCCCACGTGTCATAGGTAACTTCCACTTTCTCTCCTAGTTTACCGGTATTTTGATACTGATGTGTGAATGAGGTCTTACTAGAAAAAGACGAAATGTCACTGCGTGTGTGAACAGCACATTTTTGTATTTACTGGTAAATTCATGGTAATTTACCGAAGTTACTGTGTGAAAGAGGCTAATTGTCGTACAATAAAAGGATCACTGAGTGCATACAAGTACATACATTTCACACTTGCATGACTTTGACCTTAAATTATATTTGTATATGTTTTTCAGTATGATATTTTCATTAATGATGCACTGTTGCAGTATCAGCAGCAAATTTTCTCCACTATTGGATATCGGCTGATTTTTCAAAAACAACCAATGAACAGGGAAGATTAAATCCTGACAGTCAAAAGGGGCGCAATGACAACAGAATCCACTTTTAGAATTTTACAACATAATTTAAAACATGGAATGACATCTGACGTAACCGATAGATTTCTACTCCAAGTAGTCAAATATCGGTAATACTTTTTGTATTGCCACATACCTAATTTCCATAAATACCACAAACTGAACAATACAAGAGTTTCAGTACAAAAATCTGATACATATTCATTTTATTGGACCGGATAGATTCGAGCCAGCGAGAGTGTTTAATGCTATAGTCAATGATTCATTGGGTGCCTTTTATGCTGCCAAGAAACAAAATGAACTGTATCCGAAAGTTTTTATGGTTTGTGTGGATTTATATGGCCAATGCACGTAAAATTTATAGCAACAATTTTTCACAGATACAGGAGCCATAATCTTTTGAATTTTTGTAAGTCTTGATTTCCTTAATATAAAGTGAATTCCTCTGAGAGGTGAGTTTAGGCAAAGCATCTCATACCCAGACACCTGCACATTACTCCAGTATCCAAAAGACATGGACTGTGAGACAGATTATTTATGAATTAACATCTGTCTGTCTGTGGGAAAGGCAGCCTGTGATTTAATGCGTTTCCTCGTAAATGTAAGCGCAGAAGAGCTTCATTTATTTATTCATTTAAACGACAACAGATGACACATTGTAAATAACTTGTGAGTACTCAGCTATTAAGATTTACATTTATGCATTTGGCAGACACTTTTATACGAAGCAACGTACAGTGCATTCAATCTGTGAATTTTTTTTACTTTAACTTAAAAATTTAAGTTAAACAATTTCAACTTGATTTTATAAGTTATGTCAACCTTTTACAAGCAAAACTTAAAATAGTAGGTTGACTTGCAAAACCAAGTTGTTTTAGCATGCTGCATTTTTTTTACAGTGTACATTTTTATCAGTACACTCTAAAAATGATATAAAATCAACATATTTTTATGTTACTTTAATTAAACAAATTTAGTTAAACAATTCCAACTTTGACTTGCTAAACCAAGTTGTTTTAACTTTGCATTTTATTTTACAGTGTATGTGTATTCTTGTGTATGGGATTTAAACCCATAATCTTTTGCATAACTAATGCAATAGAGCTACATGAACGCAATGATTTATTATTAAAAAAGTTTTATTATTTAGGTAAGGATTACATGTGCTGTTCGAATGTTTCACGATTGTTACTCTCTTTTATAATAATAATAATATATTTTACATATCACCTTTCAATGTTACTTCTCAAAGCGTTTTACATGTAGGCAAGAACCAAGATAAAAATAACAATAAGATTTGGGGAAAAAGCAATGACATGTGCGACAAACTATACAATATACATCGCCATTCTTAAGTCCAAAGAAGTAGAAAAAGCAACAAAATTTGCCTTGCAAAAAGTTAAATTAGTTAGCTGATATAGTTACAAAGCAGGTCTGACAAATGACAACTTGTTTGTAATACCACACAGCAAAATTACCAGTGTTAAATCTACACTGCTGGTGTTTATATGGGTACCACCAGACCTGGTGGAACCCATATGTACACCAGGAGTGTACATTTAACACTGGTGATTTTGCTGTGCATGGACTATCATTTAACTACTGCAAAGTTAAAAAAAGATCTGCTTAACAGAGTGTTCCGGTACATAACAATACTTTTATAGTCCATGACAATTATGTAAACTTAAACACCCTACTATTTTCACGTCATTTTTATAAACATCTTTGTGCTAACACTGCACTCTTTCTTCCTTTATAAACAGTGATTTAATATAGATGTCGGTTTTATGGTTTACTGTTATTAACACCTGTGGCATGCTGGAGTCATCACTCATAGTTTGTAATGGTAATTTTGTCATCCAGTATGGATGCCAAATATGCGGTTCAATGCTTGTTGCTTTTTTAAACATCTTACATCATGCTTTGAAGCTGTCGGCACTATTAATCTGAAACAGAAATAATCTCCTGACTCATGTCGTCTTTAAGGTGTGCAAATTCTGCTGTCGTCTAGAAAATTGATGGGTAAACAAAGGCTATCTGTTAATACTGCAGCAATGTAAAATAATATTTTATGCAAGTAAAACTTTAGCACCAGTCTTAAATGAGTTAGTTTGTACAGACAGTCTTTTAGGCATTATGTACACTGTAAAATAGATTTGTTGGTTCAACTTAAATAAATGTAAGTGTTCGTGCTGCCTTAAAATTCTGCCTTTATTACAAATTAAGTTGACCCAACATTTTTTTAACTTTACGTGTATTTTTAAAGTTTAATTAATTAACTGTAAATTAAAGGGCAGCACGAACACTTACTTTTTAAGTTGAACCAACAAATCAATGTATGTTTGCATTAATGCCATTAACAAACTAAGTTAAAGGTGCCATAGAATGTAAAACTACATTTACCTAGGCATAGATGAATAAAAACAGTTCTGTACATCACTGTAAAAAAATGCAGCATTAAGTTTAAACAACTTGGTTTTGCAAGTCAAGTTTTCAATCTACTGTTTTAAGTTTTAACCTGTGTGTGTTAAGTTGACATAACTTAGAAAAACAATTTGAAATTGTTAAACTTAATTTGTTATGTTAAAGTAACATAAAAATATGTTGATTTGACAAGTGCTTGGTAATGACATATGTGAGCCTCAAACACTACTGTTTCTTTTCTTACCTTGTGCATTCAAAAGACTGTTGGAAAACAGACCAATCTCAAGATAACACCGACTGTGAAGTTACAGCAGTGATGTATGCCCCAGCATTTAATTACACATTAAATGATTTACAGTGTTGTTACAATGCTAAAAACAAACTTTTGACTGCTGAGTTAGCGTGATATGCTACTTAGACTAAAATTCTACTGACGTTACAGTTACCTTTTGCAGGTCCATACTGAAAAAACACACTCCTTACCACTCAGAAAAGTCAATTTCTAATCTCTGAATTATTGTTTATTCCTCAAAAAAAAATTCCAACTTTATTTTTTTAATTGACCAACTCGCTAGACGAGAAAGTTGAATAGTTTCACAGTCGCATTTAATGCCTATTTTAAAACCAAATCAATAACAAGACTTGTTTCAACTTATTTTTAACCATTATTTTGCAGCAGGAGCTAAACTAGGGGACACGATTCATGAACATACACGTCACTGTTTATACAAAGGAACTAGGGCTCACCCGTAGTTTAGTACAGGGCGCTATATAGGTGGAAGGTGATGTCACCCAAGCACTGAAACATCTGATTTACTGTGAGGTGAAGCAAAGGGTTAACAGCAGAGATAAATTGTTCTGCTCTAACTTTCATGTGTCTCTTAGTTAAGTATGGTGCTAGCATGCCAAGGACACGAATTTGACTCCTATTAAAGACACATACTGTACAGGTACACATATGCTGAACATACAGTATATCTGTCTCTATAGAAAGTGGAGCTATTGCCAGTGGAACTGGTACAGATAAGATCATTAACATTATTTTTTCAGAAAAAAAAAACTATGACATCATCCAGATGCAAACAGCCGTGTTTGTATGTTGCATTTGCATGACCAACAGGTGGCGCCATACTAAAAAAAATCAAGCAAAGGTCTTATTCACCCCTCAATATTGAACACACACAAACTCAAGCTGGCACTTTTATATTCATTTTTGAAATACTTAAGCCATGTCATGATTTGAATTTTTTGTAAAATAGCTTTAAACATTGTCACTGTCACAACTTTCTTTCAGCATCAGTTAAACCTGTATGTGACTCTTTTAAAGAGTGCTCTTCCACATCAACTGTTTACTGTACATGGATAACAGAAACAAAACAATATTTACATGTCATGCACCGTTAAAACTGTTAACACTTTATATACGCTGAGAAATATAGATGGCAGCTTTACAGCCGGTTTGTATGAGTGTTTTCAAAACCAAATATCCTGGCACCTGCAGATGGAGAATACAAAAATATTTTAAGAAATATTGCAAAACACCATAAACAAACGTCACATTGTTTAAACCAACATATACGACTCACAGATTCAGCGTCATTCTCCAATCCTGTGTCGTGGTGTTCCAATTCATCATCACGAAATTCTTTAATGACCTGATTAAATCAAAAACATGTAGTTTTCATGTCAGTGTGATATGATTTGCCCTAATCATAATTTTTTTGCCCATTATCGATTATAGGATGATATATAAGTGCAAGACACAAACAATACCTGAAGTAGCTCTTTATATCTCTCTGGGTCGACCTCCATCAGCGTTCGGATTTGGCTGTTATAATGCTCCGAGATGCTTTCCTCTACCGCAACAGTGCAGGCCATAGCCCCTTCTTTACCTAGAAGAGCAGTGCAGGCCCCTGCAGCCACAGAGGAAAGAAGCAAAGTCCATTAAACTGCATTTGTACACCTGACCATTCTAAACAAATAAGCATGCATATTTAATAACGTACCTAATAGAAACCCTGAGATGTTCCACAGTGGCAACATTAATGTTGGTCGAACCCGTTGCTCACCCAAGATCTCGTTAAACCTTTCCAAATGCATTTTCTCTTGGTCCCACATATGCTGTCGATGACGTGAAAAGCATTTACATCGATTCTGTGCTGCAGTGGACTTAGCGTACATTTACATTTGCAGTGGACTCAGCGTATGTACATTTAATGCCATTATACCTGGATTAGAGGACCTGTCTGAGTTCTTCCGAGAACGGCCATCTGCCCAGCGTAGATACGATTGGCACCATACTCTCCTGCGTGGTCAACCCTTAGCATACTCGCCAACATGGCCTTTTCCTCTTCATCCAGTGGTGGAGGAAGGACACTGTATCTTCTGCTTAACACGGACCCATTTACTGCAAGCACCCAAACGCAATAACAATCACTAAACAACAAAGAAGTCATCAAAATATCACAATTTCTTTTTATGGGAATTCATGTAGAGACAATATTTGTTTGAGACTTTCTAAAAGTTTTACAGCTTTGCACATAATGGGATCAAGTGCCACGTGAACTGTATTGACATATACAGACATTTTTAATGATAAAGTAATGCATATGTAATCGCAATATATAGCATTAGGTTTTAAGATCAAAAGACCATGAATAAGATCATAAATTACAAACTCAATAAAGCATCTAGGCAGCAAAATACATTTAAGTTTAGCATAAATCACACATTTTTTAAGTAACTGTCACAGATACATACATATTCTTATTTAAAAAAGTGCTTGCTAGACATGATTGTGTGAAGTGTAGAATGAGCAGCTGTCATGTGTGTTTGTCTGAAGGTTTTACCTCTGTTTACAGCTAAACATTTTCGTACGTGCGACGGACAGAAAACGCGCCCGTAGTCGTGTCTCAGAGCACAGTTCACTGCTCTCTGCATGTCTAGAAACGATAAAAATTAATACTTAAAGATCATATGCTACATTTACAGTGTTGTGAAAGGTTGTGGCGCTTGCGGATGACGTCATCGGGAACAACGGGTGTTTCTCAATCCGAAGGCTGCAGCCTATTTTTTTATTGAATAACAACATCAAGTATTTAACACATTATGTTTAATCATACATGAACATGAGGTATTAGTCACATATGATATAAGAAAAAAACGAAAGAAAAAAAAATGATTACGTTTGAAATATGACGTTTTCAGAGCTTTTTAGTTTTTTACTTTTTCCAAAGAGGTACTGTATCATTTGAAATCATTCATAAAATATGACAGGTTTGTTTTTTAAAAGGACCCATTTTGTTTTGTGTATATGATAACCTTCGGAGTCTGCATTTGTAGGCATCAAGACTTTATTTAAAATTATTTCAGAATATTAACAATTATATCGTTGAATATTTTTCGTAGTTAATCGTAAATTGCTGTCATGTGCTTCTGACTTGCGAATGTAATGCTCAGTTAACTTAAATAAACCAGACTTGATGACGTATGCAACCTGCATATGCGACCTCCGGAGGCTGCAGGATTCGGATTGAGAAACGGCCAACGGTCGTGTTCGCGCAGACACTGGCAGCTGTTTGATGTTGTGGGACTGCGTATTTTTATTCACAGAAAAGCTAGTTGAAAAAAACACACACGTCCTGTACATCACTAAATGCGTTTAGACGTCATGCGTCCCTACGCAGACCGATCGGAGAATGACATCAAAGTACCGCGAGAGCGATTGGAGAGCATAGTTCTCGCGGTACTCTGATGTCACACGTCGACTCTTTTGCGCAACTTTGCATGAAACCGAAAACAACTATCATGCTTTGCATGTATTACAAGGTATGCTTTAAAAAATGTTACCCGGTAGCCTATAGGTGGCACTCCATTAATAGGTTTTAAATCCAGTCTCCATGAAGCGCAATTTTTAAGTACTAGTATCATTCTCAGAATCCAAAGTAAACCCTAACGAAAATAAATCATGTTTTTTTTGTTTTTTTTTTAACAAAACCATGTATTTATTACACTCACAATGGTTTAACTATGGTTTTTGAAAACCATGGCTATTTTGTGGTTTAAACCATGTTTTTTTTTGTAATGGAAATACAGTATGACAGCAGAATTTATACTCTATTTTATGCCACTAATCCTCTTTAATTTAAATGCTTTAATATTTATATTATATTTATATTTCTAAATGCATTTTTTAAGTTTGACTAATACTAAAAATATACATTACTTGGACACCCTCCTGATATCTCCCACCTAAACCTAGAAATTATGTCTGGGATGGCGCTCTTTTACTCATCACACTAAATGTTTTTATGTAACTAAATAATTTGAAGCATTAATATTTTAATGTTACTAAATAGGCCAGCACTGTGTATTTCCAGTAGCAGTTACTGTCAGCATACAAATTCCCATACTTCAAAGTCTCAAACTAGTTTAAATGCTACACTTCACTGACGTAGACGTAGACAATTGCTGTCTTAAGTTCAGCTTCTGACTCTTGTTTTCTACCCTCTGTAATTTGTGTTACAGTTTTGCAGATCAGTATGTGAATTTTATATGCATTTTCATGGTGTGTCAACTGTAGATCTGGATTTTTAAATGCCTTTGGTGAAAGTGTAGAATGCAGTTTTCCATCCAAGTTGGCCGGTACAGTCTGCGGATACTGTAACTAGGACTTACATTAAGGCACACAACATATATTTCACTGTAGTGATAAAATTATGCCCAACCATCTGAAGACCGGAGGTCCTGTCTGCTATAGAACTGCGACTGGCATTAGATAAACATCGAGCTGTAGGTAGAATTCGGCTTGAAGAGTCAAGGGTGTGAATAATGTGAATCTGATCCTGGATAAACATGACAGGACAATTTCAGCTTAAAGCATTCCCCAGGTAAATATTCAGTCAACTTGCTATGTACACTGTGATCATAATATGTAACTCAGCTGTCTCTGGGGCAGTACCATTTATAAAGGGCCTACTATGTACCCGTATAGGTACAGATGTGTATTTGGCAACAATATGTACCTTAGAGGTACATATTGGTACCAAAAAGAGATTATTAGTACGTCAAAGGTACTAAAAGCTGTACTTTTTGAAAGGGTACAGCCCCAGTGACAGATTTTTTTTTTTTGACAGTGAAACTTTAAATTTGGCAGAAGTATCTCAACAAGTGTGGAAGAAGATGATGTGTTCACTTCTCTTCCAAGGCTATGGTCAGACAGCATAGCTGTGGTAATGTCTAAAAGAGCCTCATGCAAAATTGACTTTGTTTGCATTGATGTGGGAGTCATGACAACTCTTGCCTTGTGTCCGTGGGATTCTATGATGCATTCAATTTTATGATGTTGTTCATGTTGAAATTTAAACATTAAAATAATAGATGAATTAATAGATTTAAAAACACCTGCAAAGCACAGCGGACTCGAGGAAAAACTTGTGTAAATAATAGTCCGTGGTCAGAAACCGGGTTACTGGTTTGCGGCTGTTACATAACAATGGTTCGGTTTAAACACTGGCCCAACACATTTCATTTTATTGCTGCTCAGTGGTATCCCCCTGGAAAAGGCAAACTGACTCGTAAAAGTAAGGACAACATCCCAAAATCAAATTCAGATTTCAATTTGCATTGTCTCCCTGCGGACGCACACCTCTTTTTATAGTCTGCTATTTAAGAAGGGAGAGCGAGGCTTTACTGCCAATATTGAAAAGTTTACCCTCCGAATTGTTTATCGTCATCTGCAGACGTTGTTAAATCGAAAACAGGCCGTTGTGGCAGACTGCGGGAATTCGGCAGACCGATGCAAGCTAATTCATGTCGCTGCGTCTGTCTGTGATCTTTTAACAAGTCCACTATTGAAGGGGGAAGACAAGGTGTCAGGGGCTCGTCCAGCATGTTTTGCATCTGCACCTGGCTGTGGGACGCATGCTTTCACGTCCAGACAAACCTGCATGTGGTTGGCTGAGATGAATCAGATTTCACATGAGCCAGCAAACAAGTAATAATATGTGTATCATAGACAGGATAGTATACAAACTCTGTCTGATTTCAAAGGCTGGGAGGACGGAAAGAAAAATATTTCTTAGCTTAATTTAGTCCTTGATTCTGATTGGTGAAGATGTGTTTTATTTACGTAAAAAAGCAACTATGGCCGCTGCACCCAATGATTCTGTGTATCACTGTGCAGCACCCTTAAGCCCGGAGTAAATTCTGTTTTTTTACGTGTACGTGCACGGTCGAACACACTGCCCTGAAAAGTATAGTTTGACTTGTTCATGGACATAAACGTTTGACACATGCGCATTACGACAAAATGCAATCGACGCAAAAAAAAATTCCAGCAGAAGGAAGACTTTTAGTAAATATACTTCTTGAAAGTTGTGTTGTTGTTTTTTTGTTTTTACTTTAATAGTTGTATTGTGTGGTAACTCTTTTATAAAAGTATTAGGGGTGGGCACACCAAGCTTTTAAACGCAGCTGAAAATGGCAGACGGACGGCGACTGACAGCTTTTTTTCAGCCGACTGGTTGGTTGTTGTGATATTTGTCCCGCCTCTCCTCCATTATGATTGGACAGCCGTGTGAGAAGTGAACTGACATTGACGAGCTGAGCTTTTTACCCAAAATTGAATATTTTTCAATTCTCGCCACTCAGCGTGTGAGGAAAAATGCCAGCTGGCTTTTTGAAAAACACAGCGCTTCCATTGCACACAAATGAAAACTTGCGCTGTCTAAAATTTCAATGATAGTGTTTGGAATGATTTTTACAGAAAATCCAAAGAAAAAAAAGAAAATGGTTTGGGTGAAGTTGTGAAAACAGTGGGAACATGGTCTATAGAAGTTTACTTTGCATCAACTTCACTTTGTGCTACCCCATTACTGCTCAGTCTTTCATTATCTCGCTTTCTGATTAGATATTGTTTCGTTTCACATGATAATCTAAAGACTCAAGAGCGTAAGCGCGTTTGTCCACACATCAGGATTTCTGATCGTAACATGTAGGCTCCGACGTTCTTCCAATCAGGTTCGGACACTCTTAACACACCTCACACCAAGGGAAAATCTGCTAAAATAATCTGTAGAACCATCAAGATAATTAGGACATAGCTAGGAATGTCAGAAGGGGGAATATCGGCCCAAAATCAGCCCGATTATCTTTTGGTGTGTACCCAGCATAAGGTGCTTGAGGTTAGTGGTGTGTTGTGAATATATCACAGCTGAAGAACAACGCCCTTTAGCCACGATTTATTCACACTACCTCTTAGCCTCTCATACCTTATTGCTTATTTTAGCCCGTTTATTTATATACACACACACTTATATACACAAAGCACACAACCGAAATCCTCAGTGAAAGAACCACATTTTCGCTTTTGTTCTAGCTAAGCCTGTTTGCTTTGTTTCTAGATCCATTAAGGTCCTCTACAGCCTTGAAAAAAGTTTAGGGGCCACTTCAAGATTATTTTCAGTTTTGTAATTTTTTTTTTTTAAGGTGTGTGTTTAAGTAAATGGTCATTTTTGTTTCATTCGGCCAAAAGGAAAATTTGTTAAAATAACAAAAATGATGCAATATTTTCAGTTCAAGAAATTCAGTAGTTTATGAAGTTCAAATTCATTTTTCAACAACAATACTTATGTTTTTATATGTATTTTAGGAACAGATCAAAAATGAATATTTTGTGTGATAACTGATAAATGGTGAACAATGGCAAAACTGAAGTGGTCTCCTTACTTTTTCCTAACATGATCTCACAGAAAGTTGTGTTATAGTTAAAAAAAAATTGTCCATGATCACGAAATTCAGCTTTTTCGTGTCATTTTATGTATTGTTTTCTCTTTTTTCCCCTGTTTTTAAATCATTGTCGCTGTGGGTTGGGGTTAGAGTTGGGGTTTGGGTTAGGATGTCTAAAAATGTAACAGAAAGTGATTCTAACCCCAGGAGACAATGATAAGAAAATAAGAAAAAACAATGAAAAAACAATAAATACATAAAATAACACGAAAAGAAAGTCGTGCCACAGACACAAAAAAACTATTTATAGAAATTTGTGCTGACTGACACGAAAAAATTCAGAATTTTATGCCATGGAAACAAATAAATTAATCAAATTTTTTTTTTCCACAACTGTATGTCCCATGGGGGCTCACTCCATAATTTTGGGCAGGTTTATAATTCATAATGGGGCAGTTTCCCGGATAGGGATTAGACTAATTCTAGACTAAAACATATTTAAGAGCTGTCCAAACTGAAAACAACTTGCACTGACATATATTAAAACACATCAGCGCCCTTTGTTTTGCCTTAAAATTCACACAAGTAATGTTTTTAGTCCTGGCTTAAACTAATCCCTGTCCGGGAAACCACCCCAATGTGTCCCAGTTTATTTTGGTCAAAATTTGGACTCAACACAACACAATTCTAAAGTGCATGCAGTCTTGTGTTAACATTTTAAAAGGTGCGATTGTGAGGTTAGTCTTTTATTTATGAAATTTAACCTCTGTGAAATGTGTCATGACCCTCAGGGTGTCTGAGATGGCTGAACATCTGTGTCATAATAAAAAAGTGAAATATCCTTTGATGGGCCATTTAAAATGAGAGACTCACTGAAAACAGTGAGGTCACTGAACTGTGAATTTTCAAAATAACCTTATTTTAAATCATGACTCAATGTGTAATAGTATTCAGAAATTTATACAGGAGGAAAAATATTTTGCCCAAAGACTGATTCGTGTGGACAGTCAGTATATGACGTGAACTATACCCGGTAAAGGGTTTGGTTTTGTTATAGTGGTTCTCTTGTGTCCCTCCTCTTCTATATTACAGACTGTGGTGCGGCCCATCTGGATGACAGCTGTGCCATTTGTTATAAACACAACCAAGAAAAAAGACAGTAAAAACTAGCTAGAATTTTAAAACTTTGATGTTTAATTAAAGTATACAATTGTTTGACTTTTTTGATACAGTCATACATACCAGAGCTGTGCATGTACAGTGTGTAGACACAGCAGCCCCATAAAATATTTAGGTCCTTAAACCACACATTAAAATGTATGCACTCAAAACATTGTTAAACAAAAACATTTCTTATAAAACATTTGTAATGATACTAATTTAAAAAAAATTAAATAAAAAAGTTGGTTTAGCAGCTGTACATTCTTGGTTTGGTATTTTGTTATCTGCATCGAGATTAGATATTAGGTATGACTTTGAAGTGTAAAACCAAGGCCAAGATTGTTTTCATTATTCCAAAAGTTTAAAAAGCTCAATCGCACCCCAATTAGTTACAGAAAGAAATGAAATAAAATATTAAGACAACACTACACAAAAAACGGCCTTGTTTGTGGAAGAACACTCATAAAGAGCTCAGGGCTGCCGCTTATTCTGTAGTCCTACAAAAATATTTTTAGCCAAAATATGCCAATAAACATTCAGCCGTGTTTGTGTAGCATGAGTCCGTACCACGACTTATGTCATAAATGAATGAATGTACGTCACAGAACGGGTGAGTAGGTGGTATTCTCCATTAGATTAGAGAACCGGCTCCAGTAGGCTGTCTGCGGGCCGAGCCCACGGATTTCCACAAGCTTCTATTTTGGACCAAGGAGGCCTGCTTGTAGTTTGTAAAAAGCCACAACATCCTATTAAGGATGGCTGAGTAATTGAACAGTGTTTACTTAAAGACAAAGCCTTGCAGGAGTACAATCATGCTTGCAGTGAGCATGTGCAGCAAGCAGGTTTTCTGTACGCCGGGTTGATACCCATATAGGTTTGTGTGAGTGGAGTGCGGCTTCAATCAGGGAGAACTGATCGTGGTTTTTCACTTGGCCTTTGATCTGCCATTTGAGAAAAATAAGAGACGCTGGTCTAAATGACAAAGTAATGCATCATTTTGAGGTGGCACACACATGCTGCCTACCCATTGACTCTTTTGAATACTCTCTTGAAATCAGTTTTTGTTGCCTTATTTAAAGTTATTGTTGCCTTGTTCGCATTCGCTTTGCAGCCCTCTATCGGCCAAAACCGCACTAAAGAAGTTTCCAACCGTCCGGTCGCGGTCCTGTAGTTCGAGTGAAAACTACAAAAACTTGCTTTACGGCAGACCTACAATCCAATCAGAGCCAGCTTTGCTGCAGTAGGCTAAAATATTTACGACAGGGGTAATGGACAATTCCGCTTCTAACCTGTAGGGGGAGCAAAGAGTAAAAACTCTTTAGTGTTGCTTTAAAGGGACGGTATGATCAACGCCAATAATAATACAATAATTTTTTATATTAAAGGCGGGGTGCATGATTTTTGAAAAACACTTTGGAAAAGGGAGTCGTGGCGAGTACCAAACACAGCCAATCAGCAGTAAGGGGCATGTCTACTAAGGGTTGCGTATGTGTGGGGCGGTTTATCAAAAGAAGGTCCAGATTCTCTTGGGGTAGAGGTGTGTTTGTTTAGGTGATTTCAAATGTCAACATTGGCTTTCAGAGATCATGCACCCCGCCTTTAAGTGGCCACTCACAGCTGCAAGAAAGTTGCATAATTTATGGGTGGTATTAATGGGGGACCTCCAAATATTGTTTGAATTCAAAATAATTCTTTTGGAAAAATGAAATTAAGCATCAAGCCAAAGCGCATTATTATGCTGATAATGAAAATTAAAACTTGATTAAAATAAAGAGCATAACGTTCCCAGTTTAAAATCTATTCAGTAAAATTCAAATATTATGTGATATGTTAACAGCACGTGACTGTGTATAACAAAAATGTTTATGTACTGGGGGTTCTTTCCTCTCTATCCATTAATAGGTCCTTGGGCTGAAAAAGGTTAAAGACCTCTGCATTACATTACATTTTATGCATACAGCAGAAACGTTTTGTCCAAAGGTGACTTACAGTGCTTTACAATGTATACATTTAAATCGGTATGTGTGTTCCTTGGGTTCAAACCCATGACCTTTTGCGCTGCTAATGCAATGATCTACCACATACGTGAACAGAGAATTTAGAATTCTATAAATCAATGCCAAAAGTGTTTAAAATAATTTTGTATTATGATATATTGTTTGGGGGAAATGTATTAATAAAATCTATTTGGGGCATATATAGATCCTTTTAGTGCCGACATCATGATTAAGTCACGACGCTAGCTGGAGGCAAAACTAAAGGAAAACTTTTATTGTTGCAAGGCAGCCAATACAAACCAGCAAAGTCGGCTACACAAGGAACGCAAAGGTTATCTTCTTGTTTGCCAGAATCAACGGAGTACAAGCTCCAATTAGACATTTTATTGCATACCTGCTTTCACTGCCAGGCAACAAAAACCTGACGACACCTGTGGTTAATTGCAATAAAATACGCCATGGACAGAAACAATGATCAAAAATGCTTGCGCTTTTTTGATGATTTTTGGTTTGTTTACGTGTCTAAAGATTTCTCAACAAGTTAATTGATTTCTCATGTAGCGCTAACTTTTGTGCCCATTCAGCACATAGTTATAGGCATCAGTGGGAGGTGACTTCTCTTTCGAGGGACACAAATTCAAAATATGTGTTATGTGCGTCATGTGAACCTATCATGTGTCATGTCATAATACGTGCCTGCTTTACACATGTCAAAAGGCTTTATGACACTCACGAAGGGCTAAATACACGTTTTGATGAGCTTCGCATCGTGCACCCTCGAAAAAGAACTCACTGGCCGCCACTTGATTATTATGGCCTCAATTTCTCTTATACATGCTTTGATAGGTGTAGATGTCAGGCCACTTAACTGAAGGCAATCCTATCACACAGTCCTGTCCCAGTAAACATAAATGGGTTGGCCAATTTGGGTTTCGTATGATAAAGTTAACTTTGTCTAAATAGCATTCACTGTGCTGGGCAGTGAGTGAGCTTACATAGTCAGACAAAATCGGCTTTTGCCCAATTATTGTTTAAAAACAAATTAACAATTTTTTTTTATTTAGCGTTAGTGAAGTGTCAGCACTTTGAGAAGCCGCTTTTAAAGGGACACTCCACTTTTTTGAAAATATGCTAATTTTCCAGCTCCCCTAGAGTTAAACCGTAGATTTTTACCGTTTTGGAATCCATTCAGCTGATCTGGCGGTACCACTTTTAGCATAGCTTAGCACAATCCATTGAATCTGATTAGACCATTTAGCATTGCGCTAAAAAAAAACAAAGAGTTCAGATATTTTCCCTATTTAAAACTTGATGGCTGCAGGAGGCGCAATGATATTACACAGTGCCAGAAGTTACTAAGGGGACTATTTTCGGCTGCTGCATAATATCATTGTGCCTCCTGCAGCCATGTTACGGCAGCAAAGTCCTTGATTATTACGGCATAATGAGAGTATAGCTCCTAGTCATATCTGCCTAGAAAATTACAACTTTTAATTTTCCGTCGGTCTTAGTACACGATGTAACTACAGAAGAGTTAAGTTTTAAATAGGAAAAATATCGAAACTCTTGAGTGATTTTTTAGCGCGATGCTAATGGTTTAATCAAATTCACTGGATTGTGCTAAGCTATGCTAAAAGTGCTAGCGCCGGACCTGGAGATCGGCTGAATGGATTCCAAAATGGTAAAAATCAAATGTTTAACCCTAGGGGAGCTGGAAAATTAAGTTTTTATTAATACTATTAGTGGTCACGTAAATCTTTCTGCCTCACTTCAAACTCCGCCCACAAATAAAAAACATCTACAATAGGGTTTTTTCGAATCGGTTAGGAAGTACCTAGATCAAAAAAGATTGACAACCGCTGCTCTGATATAGAGATGTTACAATATTTGATAGCCACGTCATTCGGACATAATTATACGGCGGACATATGTTGAGACATAAATTAAGACACATTTCACCATCCTGTAATTAAGCGCATGACTCAAGAGATGAAAATCTTGACGTATCCATTTCCGATAAGAGCAAACTATCATCTCATGCAGAGGAACCCAGACAGAAGTACCCTCCATTTATAGCGTCTGCAATTTAGCAGGCGATTTCTCTTCCTCTTGTGGTTTTTATTTTGTGTTTCCTGTGGAGTTCCATCTGTTTTTTTTTTCAGCAAAAATCTCTAATGTCATATAATGCCATTATGATACATAAGTCCGATATCTGTTTATAATGAAATGAACTAAACTGTAACTTGATTAAAGCTTTTAACTTTTCAAGGATTTCAACCATGTAGGTTAAGCTTGGTCAGTTTAACTGATGCTGAAATACAGTGTCATCTTCTCAGACAAGCTTGACAGCGCATATACGACGACACATCAGGTTAGAAGAAGGGAAGAGTGTGGCAAAAAACAGTCAAAATTGGACGCGTAGGCTGACACATCTGGATTTGATCCTCTTTGGCCGATTGCCACAGGCATTATGATGGTTCTTAAAAAAATAGAAACATATTTTATTACTTCCTACCAAAAGCTGCGTCTTAATGGGTTTGGCACCTCTGTGGTTAGTGCTATATTTGTCTGTACTGGAGAGAGTAGGTTGGAAATGACACTATTATTTTCTCTATTTTTTCTCCTCAGTTTTTTCCTTAGTAAACGAGAAAGATAGACAGAGTCTAGGAAAAATTAAAAGGTGAGTTTGATGGTTGAACCAACGCTTTGGCTCTATTTCTGCAAGATTGGCACACACTGGCACATAGTCTGGTCTCTTCTTCATGTCTATAAATAGTCACGGTCTAGTTTTGTGGACCTAGATTTGGTGATTTTTATGTTTAAAAAAAAAATTGTAAAGGTGAGCCCCAGTCCCCATACACCCAAAAGTAAAGACACACATTTAAAGGGCCACTATCATCATTTCCAAGTCATTTTTATCAACGAGTTCATCTCGGTACTTTCAGAAGACATCTGCCACCCCCAAATTTCATTTCCCATGTATCTGAAGTGTCGTCTTCGTTTAAGTTTGTTTTCCTGACTATTTTTAGTTTCCCACTCAATACCACAGACTAGTTATATAACATACAGTCATAATGATCCGTATGCTCCGGTGGTGAGTACAAGATGTGATGCACATCTCTATGGACACTACACGGTACCTTGATACACGGGACCCAGCTAATCATCTGTGGGAAACCGTTTGACCCCACCCCATAGCATAAAACGATAATAGCTCCTGAATGTTTGGTTGTAAGACTGTTATTTAGCTGTCTGGTCTTGATTAACAAAAACAAAAGTGGGCAGCTTTGATGATTTGAGTTTTTTAGAGGAGAAACTCAGACAGCTGTTTGCCTTTTCTGAAGCATGAGCTACCATCAGATGTAAATATGCGCTCTATTGTTATCGCTAGAAAGTGTTATGTTTTTTTTCAGTTTGCGATGTTTGGGGTTATTTACTGCCATAAGCGGCTCAAAACTATAGACAGAATAAGACGGCCAATGTTGTTTGGAGTCCGTTTGCCAAACCTCTGGTGGATTCATGGTTGACCAGGAAGAATGCATCTATTCATCTCTCTGTTTAGTTGCTTTGACAGTCTAATGCTACGTTTCTGGAGTTTTGGCTTTTCTATAGGTGGTCCGGTCACTTAAGAGTCTACAAATGAAAAGTGAGCGTGCAACTTTTGTAAACATTTATATATGCAAACAGAATGCATGCTATTTTTAAACAGAATCTGCTAAACGCCACGTTGATTTGCCAGCAAAAACCTCTAAGTGCACAGAATGTGAATTGGATGAACGACGACAGGCAAAGCGACCATGGATCACATTTAAACTTGGGTATCTTCTAAGTACTTGGACCTGAATACAACGCAAATGTGGCAGTCACACGGATCATATCGCCCCCTAACGTGTGGTTAAGCTTATTCATTTTTACATTCTGACTATCATCATTTGAAATTTTGCATCTTTAGGGATTTTGCAACTACTATGTCTTGTCCAACGAAATGGATTTTTTAAGAAGAGGAGGTTTTTGCAAAAAAAGCTTGCAGGTTTTGAAGCAAAAGAAAGTTAAATTTGTTAAATACCAAAGTGAAATTTGTGAAAATAAGGCATTTCAGTTACTGACTTATAACCTTGCATTAACATGAACAAGACAAAAGAGCCTAAAAAATGCTTATTTATGAGAAAACATGTAAGATGCACTTGGCACGCATACAATCTGTCAAGACAGATTATATCTGTATCTCTTCGGTGCCTCTCTCAGGGATTATCAGCATAAGCAGTAAGTCCTTTATCATGTTCACTCCAGCCCCCTTACCGAGGACTTGTTGTTTTTGAGTACTTTACAGAGCCTTCTGGTAATTAGAAATTATTCTTGGAAATCGTAGACAAAGAGGAAACAAAAGTACAGTACGACTTAAATGTGACTTACAAATGTGTTTAGACAGATAAGGGCTAGTTGTTTACCTTGAGGAAGTTTATTTCTGTAAAAACACGTACCTTAAAGGAAAACACCACCGTTTTTCAATATTTTACTATGTTCTTACCTCAAATTACTACAAACCTTTTTTTTTAATGCGTGCACTTAAATCTTTGTACAGCGTCTTGTGAATGTGTTAGCATTTAGCCTAGCCCCATTCGTTCCTTAGGATCCAAACAGGGATGAATTTAGAAGCCACCAAACACTTCCATGTTTTCCCTATTTAAAGAATGTTACATGAGTAGTTACACGAGTATGGTGGCACAAAATAAAACTTTAGTTTGGAGCCATAGGAATGAATGGGTCTAGGCTAAATGCTAACGCATTCAAGAAAGATAAAAAAAATGCACGCAATGAAAAAAGATAGGCATGTATTAATTCATCTAAGTTGAGGTAGAAACATAGTAAAATATTGAAAAACTGTGGTGTTTTCCTTTAAAGCTATGGCAGCATTATACAAAAAATATACAGAAAAGACATTTCATTACCATATTTTGACATCTGTCAACAAATGTTTAGCTCACAAATTTTATATGAAATGTTATAAGAAATAAGTTCGATAAATGTATAACATTAAAAACATGAAGCCCGAACAGACACCCAGACAAAAAATAACAACCTACAAAAATACCATTGTCGTGAAAACGCAGTTCAACCATTCAGTTAGAAGCTACCTTTAATTATAGTTAATCCTTGCCTGATGTATACCAGTGGGGTTTCAACCCTCTAAGACAGCTTCCCCATGTGACAACTAGACCCAGTCTCCCCTATTCCCTCACCTTAAAAAATAGCACAATACAGCTCACGTTTTGCACACCGAGTGGCCACAGGGAGCACTTGTGGGTAGATTTGTCCATCTAGCATTTTTTCATTTTTTTAAAAGCCGAGTTCAACCTAATACTTTCCAGCAGTACGGGCCTTTTCCAGGATTTCTGTTGGACTGATGTTACTTCATAACAGACTACTGAGAGCTTCAAAAGAGACAGACATAATATCACTCTGACCGTCTGTTTAACTTGTGCCAGTCTAGTAATACAAATGTGCCTGTGTGTTAGTGTTTGGTGTGTGTCTGTGAGAATGTGCCTATATGAATGTGGGAACCTATGTCTAAATGCATCTTGTCTGAACGCTTGAGCTCTTTACAAACTTTACGTCTGAAGTGTCGGCAAGCTGCAGTTGCATGCGCAATCTTTATTTAAATGGACACTCCACTTTTTTGAAAACATGTTCATTTTTCAGCTCCCCTAGAGTTAAACATTTGATTTTTACCGTTTTGGAATCCATTCAGGCGTTCTCTGGGTCTGGCGCTACCACTTTTAGCATAGCTTAGCATAATCCATTGAATCTGATTAGACCATTCGCATTTCGCTAAACAATAACCAAAGAGTTTTGAAATTTTTCCTATTTAAAACTTGACTCTTCTGTAGTTACATCGTGTACTAAGACAGAGAGAAAATTAAAAGTTGTGATATTCTAGGCAGATATGGCTAGAAACTGTACTCTCATTCTGGCGTAATAATCAAGGTAATTGCTGCCGTAACATGGCTGCAGCAGGTCTAGTCCCCTAGCGTTGAAAGTAACCAAGGGGACTATTTTCGGCTGCTGCGTAATATCATTGTCCCTCCGGCAGCCATTTTACAGCAGCAAAGACCTTGATTATTATTATGCCAGAATGAGAGTATATTTTAATATTCCGTCGGTCTTAGTGCACTTAGTAACTACAGAAGAGTCAAGTTTTAAATAGGAAAAATATCCAAACTCTTTGGTCATTTTTAGCGCAATGCTAATGGTCCAACCAGATTGGATTATGCTAAGCTATGCTAAAAGTGGTAGCGCCAGACCCAGAGATCAGCTGAATGGATCCCAAAATTGTAAAAATCAAATGTTTAACTCTAAGGGAGCTGGAAAAATGAGCATATTTTCAAAAAAGTGGATTGTCTCTTTAATGGCTGTTTGATTTTTAGTTTCCACAGCCTCATTTGAGATAAAAAAGATTGATTGTTTAGTGCTTCTGCCTGAGAACACACACATCTAAATTTATGGGCAATTATATAATCACAGGTACATTTGGTGTTCAGTTACATACCGTCAACACTGTTACTCTACCTTGGCAACAGATTTTGACGATAACAGAATTGACATTAACTAATTCGAATAACAGGAAACCATGATTTCAGCTATATAAGACACTTTTGTTGTTATGGCGTGTAACAACTTTGATTTATGACAATGAGTACCACATAATAAAAAATATAACCACCTGAAAAAATATTTACTTTGGACCATTTAATTGATAGACAGAAAATCTTAACAAAATCAGACAAAATCACAGCGGTGGCTTGTGACTGCTCATCCGAGAAATATGCGTTCGGAGTGTCATGTGTGTTGCTCTTGTTTTCAAAATATGTGTTTGTTGCGTCATGTTAACCATGTGCATCACGTGTTTTGTCAAAATAAGTGCCTGCTGCACACTTGTCAAAACCGTTTATGAAAATAGAGACGCTCACGTTCACAAAATACACGCATGACACTCCTTTAAAGGAATAGTCTACCCTTTTGCCATATTAAACTATGTTATTACCTCAACCTAAACGAATTAATACATACCTATCTTTTTTCAATGCGTGCACTGTAAAGCGTGTTGTGAATGTGTTAGCATTTAGCCTAGCCCCATTCATTCCTATGCTACCAAAAAAAAGTTTTATTTTGTGGCACCATACTTACTGGTATAACTCCTCATGTATCAGTCTTTAAATAGGGAAAACACGGAAGTGTTTGGTGGCTTCCCTGTTTGGTACCATAGGAATGAATGGGGCTAGGCTAAATGCTAACACATTCACAACACGCTGTACAGTGCACGCATTGAAAAAAGATAGGTATGTATAGGTATTAATTTGTCTAGGTTGAGGTAATAACATAGTTTAATATGGCAAAAGGGTAGACTATTCCTTTAACAGTAAACTCTGATTACCCATGAGATTATGCGAGTATCTGGCAAACGCGAGCGTCTCTTTTATCATAAACCCTTTAGACGCGTCTGCAGCAGGCACTTATTTTGACAAGACACGTGATGCACATAGTATCACTCGACGCGCAGAACACATATTTTGGATTAACAAACCACACACGACAGGCTACATACATGTTCTGACGAACTTCGCATCGAGCACCCTCGAAAACAGAAGTCACCGGCCGCCACTACAAAATCATAATGGGCTCTGGTCTGGAGGGGCAGTGCCCCCCTGCCCCCCCTCCATTCTCTGCTTATGCGTATAATCCCCCTTATGCATTTGGCAGATGCTTTTATCCAAAGTGACTTACAGTGCTGCTTTCAATGTATACATTTCATTTGTGTTTGATAATGACCCAGCACAGTTTAAAGTTTTATTGTACAAAATAAACGCCCATAAAAGAACCCATCAATTGGCAAATTAACTTTTATCTGACTTGGTATTTAATTTTGTATTGTTTTGTTTTTGAGGATTTTGGCAACTTTGCTAAATCTTGCAGTTCTACCACTGACGGATGAATTTTAGCCACAATACTATAAAATTTGATGTCAACAACAAAACATGTGGAAGGCATTTTCTCCTCTCTTTTAAAACTTTCCTATAGCTATATAACAATAATTAACATGAAACGTTGTTTGGTCCCTACTGTCTTATCAGCTGAAAACCACTGGCTTAGTTGTTAACAATATGGGCTGGTAACTAATGATTTGTAGGTTCTAAACTTACTAGAGATGATAAATCGTGCCTTTGAGCCAGTCACTTAGATTATATACAGTATAAGTGTGAAGTAAATAGTGTATACTGTATCTGGATTGTACTGACATACTTCAGGGTTAGAAGGTGGCGAATGCTCGTGTCTGATCTTACTAAGTGTTTCTCAGGTATGTGTGAGAAAAGTGAAAAATAGCACATCCATAAAGACAAACAAATAGCAGTGGAGTGCTACTAGGAGCACTTTCTGTATTTAGATCCAAGGTGTGGGTGAATTCTTGGGGAGTAATAGTGTGCTAAGGGGCAAAGGAGTAGAAGAGAGGAGGGTGGGGATTGTTTTTCGGGTGGCGTTACAGAGCGCTGTACAAACCACAGCGCTGTTTTGATAAAGAACCTGAAGTACGTGGGAGTCTGGGAACGAGACAGAGATAAATAGGGAGAGAGAAAGAGAAAGACAGACAGAGAGTTGAAGGAAGGAGGTTGGGAGGAGAGAGTGAATATAACTACCCACCTAAGCAGCTGTCAGACTTGTGGTCAAAAAGCAGACACTTTCAGAAGCAAGGAGTAAAAACAGTAAAAGTGTATATACACAAGGATAAAAGTAAGGTATAGAGTTTGATTCAGACACTGAGTTTAGAGTGACAGAACAATCTAGAGAAAGAGGATAAAACGCAGCCTCAGGACCAGACGTGTGAATGGATACTTTCTGCAGTCTAAGTGGACTTGACCCACTGTGGGTGAGTAAACATCTAATATTATCCAGATTTTATATATATATATATATATATATATATATATATATATATATATATATATATATATATATATATATATATATATAGCATATAGAGTACTTTTATAGATGTTATGTTTATATCTGTAAATAGTTATTTTGTTATGCAAGATGTTTGTTGTCAAAAATAAATTAGACATTTATGCCATGGCCAAACTTAGAACCAGGACACCTACTGCTTAATTTGTATGACTTTTTAAACAGTTCAAATGTTGAATAAATGTGTCATAATAATTAAAGATTTTGTACTGTGGTAAGATTTAAACATTTGATTTACTGTATATGACATTTGATATTTTTAAACACATTGCAGAGTGCATTGTATCTTTAACATTGTTTTGGGGACTTTACAATATTTACCAATTGTCACACTTCTTTTTTAAAGACTTATTCCTTAATTCTTTAATACTTGAGACAGGACAAATAAATGGAGGGAGTTTGACACCCAACAATATAAAGACCAGAAGTAAAACTGTACATGTCATTTACTATTTATCTGGCAAGTGCTTGATCAAGACAAGCAATAAATCAATTGCAAGCACCGGACCTGTTTAGGATCCTTCTTCTAGTTTAATGTTTAATTACCAGTGTTTTATACAACTGCACAACCACAAAAAGTTGAAAACTGTAGCCTAATTTTGGATGTCCCAGAAAATTCAGACCATGGTCGGTGTGTGGAGAGGGTTTGGGTCCACAATGATTTTGTGGAGAGCTATTGTATCTAATTTCTCATTATAACATAACTAGTTGAAAACTTACCAATACCACAAACTTTTCTTCATCTTCAGGACTGGAATCAGACATGGTATACACACAACCCTGAACTGAGCGATTGCTTCCAGAACACGGTCCTGGTTTGGGCTCCATGCATCTACTTGTGGGTCCTTTCACCGTTCTATTTCCTTCATCTGTACTGCCACGGCCGCCGTCCACTGCCTCTCTCTTCGCTCTGCAGTGCCAAGCTGGTAAGAGAAACCGATGTTATACAAGCCGATGTTATTCTGGGCTCAGAAGTTATTAAACTTAAATCAAAGTGTTATAACAAAGGCTCTGTTTATACCTGGTATTAAGATGCGTTTTGGTCAAGTGAACAACAGAGACACATTCCGATTTACACCTTGGGCCCTATCTTGCACCCAGCGCAATTGACTTTGTCAGTGACACATGTATCATTCGTATTTTGCACCGGCGCACAGCGGGTTTTTCCCTCCACAGACGCACGTCGGCAAACTAGGGAATGAACTTGCGCTCCCTGGGCGGTTCAGCGCAAAAAAGGAGGCGTGTTCCGGCGCAAACCATCCCTGATGCTATTTTGCAGTTTCAAAAAACAATTGCGCCACTGACAAAAAAAAACTAGTCTAAAGTCAGTGGCGCGTTGCACGTTGTTCATTATGCTATTGTCAGGGCGCATGCTTGCCCATAATGTGTAGCGTGCACAACGCGCACACACTTTGCTTATCTAATCTACACAGATCCAACAGTTATTTTTGCAAATCATTAATTGTTACAATAAAAATATTAACACATGAGATAAGGAAAATCATAGTGGTGAGCATTGTGGTGATAGTTTTTATTTATTGTGTGGCTGCATTAAAAAATTATCATTCAAATAACGATTAAAATATTTTCATAAGTTTGTTGTGTGGCTGTATTACGTTTATTTTATGTAAATACTAATTAAAATGTTTTCATAAGAAACCCTAATGTTTGTGAACTTGATTTGTAAGTGTACTTTGGGGTTGGACTGCTTGCATTTCTTGGCTTTCAGCGGTGAGGGTGGACGCAGCGATGTCCTCTGCTGGCGTCTGTGTAGAGGCAGATCCACCTCCCGTTACACGGCCTGGTAAATCCGTCATAATAATAGCAACCCACCATGGAACTTGCGCACTTGCGTTTAAAGGGAATGTTGGATGACGTTCTGATTGGTTTATTTGACGTTACGCCCAAACCACACCTATGAATAATGAACCTAGTTCAGACCAACCCCTTATTGATTTGCGCCTGGCGCAAGAGTTTTTTCTCCCGCCGGGAAAATAGTAACAGCGCCCAAGATCCGCCCACAAAGTCACTTGCGCTTTGAGCTTCGCCCAAACCACACCTATGAATAATGAACCTACTTCAGACCAACCCCTTATTGATTTGCGCCTGGCGCAAGAGTTTTTTCCCCCGCCGGGAAAATAGTAACAGCGCCCAAGATCCGCCCACAAAGTCACTTGCGCTTTGAGCTTCGCACTGGCGTTTCAGATCGTTAAAATAGGGCCCCTTTTTTAAATCCATCTCTTTTGTCCACTTTTGACCGCTGGAGGTGGTCTATTGGCGATTCGTTAAAACATGAGCAGAAGAAATGTCGGGTTAAAGTTGATGGCCACTATAAAAATGAAATAAAAATGAAAGAGGCGGAGAGCAACTAAAAGAAAGCCTAAAGAACGCGGCAAACAATGTGGGTTTGCGCTAGAAGTCAGGACCGATATAAAATCATTTTGCTCTGTACATTGGTACAAAATCAATAGGTAAACACATTCAACTACATGATCGTCTACACCACAAAAGCAATTCTGTATTTAGCATCATCCACTTGTGATCTGATCGACCAAAATGCATCTTAAAGGCCCCTTTTACCGGTGTTTATTTAATAATAATTTGTTACATTTATATAGCGCTTTTTCTATACTGTTCTAAAAACGAGCTGATGTCTTCCTTGTTCTATGAAGTACCTCCTTCAGAAATATGTATCGAGTTCTGATTGTGTTGCTGGTCAAGTGTGTTGTGATACAATATAGCAGCTTAGCTTAGCTGGCGACTGGCGTATTCTTGTGGGCGGAGGTTAGCCAGAAACTCTTATATTGACGTCATTTATCCAGGAAGTAGAGGGCTGCAGTCCAAACCGGCCGTTCTCTGTAGTCCTTGAAAAGTGAATTCTGTTAGAGAAAATATCACTTGGCATAAAACTTTGAGCTTTATAATTTTGCAGGCATTATTTATGCTCTTACAACAACCTTACACACAAAATAAAGTTTAAAAAAAGAGATCATGAAAAATGGCAACTTTAATACCAGGTGTAAACAACACCAAAGTGCACATGGTGGTCAGGGTAGACCAGGGGGTCGAGTTCGTATGTTAGTTGCTAAAGACAGTAACACACAGAGTGGTGCGTAACCTCGGTCTGTGGTGTGAAAGTGTGGTTAGCAATTCAGCAAGCTGTGATATTTGCTTTTTTGCTCGAAAACCGTTTGTTTGAAATACAGTTGTTTCTCCGTGAGTCACGCACACTTCCGGCTAATAATATCATCATAATGTAATGTAAACAGCTCTTGTCTGCAGTAGGTGACCACTTGAGTTTCCGGAAGGGTGACTCAGTTCTCACCCTGATATGAATTGAATTCTTCTTTGCTCTTTTGCAGTTGCTGGGCTTCTTCTTGGCCTCCTTTGGTTTTGTGGAATTCTTTTACATCCTGTTGGAACGAAGAGAGGAAATCCAAAATCATCTTGTCTTCTTGCTCAGTCCCATCATACGAAGTCTCACTGTGGTAATGTAAACCTTAGGTTCCATTCTTATGATGTTTGTGTATTACAAATACAGAAACCAAGGGCTTTCTGTTGCTTACGTTGAATAAAAATGCCAGTTTTGTATCTCTATAATGATAAAAATTGATTTCTCAATTTTATCCGACTTTTTTAAAATGTAGACATGATAAAGGCCTTGTACACATTGCATCTAAATTTGGTTGTCACTTCACCTTTTAATGCTTAATGCTGTTCTGTACACACACACTTAATTTACACGAGTGACGCTTTCTACTATCGAGTCAACACCCGCAAAATGTAGGTTGTGACAACCCTATTTACAGAATATCTGCATGTGTGTACAAAAGTGAACTGAACAACTAGTTGTCTCTCATCTAAAAAATTATAAATGCCTAGAAGGGGAAATAAAGTATGCTGTGTGCACGGTGTAGAAAATCAGAGGCACAAACGTTTGCCTAGTGTTGCCAGATCATGCACGAAAAAACAGTGAACATGATAAACCAAAATAAATACAATTGCTTTACCTCAAAGACCAAAATATTGGGACCAGCACCTTCCCACTTTAGTAACACCAAAAACTTGATCGCTTTAATGAGCCAAAAAACGTTAAGCACCACAACGGTTTGTAAGCCCAAAAAGTTTGTAAGGACCTGGCAACATTGCAAGACAGAGCTCTGCAAAGCAGCCTTACAAATGCATCCAACGTACAACGTCAAGACGGCGATTTATAAAAACTGGCGAATATAAAACTTGTAATATTATTTTGGTCAAAGCAGTAAATGATAACCATGAGAGTTGACATTGCTATGGTTACCTTTGTGTCAATCATTGCATTTTCGGGAGTAAGTCTTGTTCCGTACAGACATGGAACAATCGTTTAAAGGATTAACTACCACATTTAAATGTGGTTGTCAGTCCCCAAAACTTGCAGTATGTACGAGGACAGAGATTGGTGCCCTGGCAATTGGTGCCCAACTGATGTGCAGGCCAGTTGCATACTGGTCTAGTTTGTTAACCAGCATAGATATGTAAAATATAGCTAGGGAATCTGTATGACCAGCATGTTCTTTGAAGCTTATTTCTTTATAAAGCACACTAGAATCCAAATGTATGCTGGTGACTATCAACCCCTGTGTTTTAGCAGGGGTATAAAAGAAGGCTTAAAGAAGCACGCATTGACCACATATGCAAATATATATTAAAAGGTCATCCATCGCATCATTCCTCAAAACACTGCTTATGTCTTGTAAAACAGCTCCCGAACCTTTGCATAGGAGAAGCTGTTTTCATCTAATAGACTGTGACGTTTCGAGGTGACTTTGGTTAGAGTCAAGCCTACACACGGGCTAATGAACACGATCTCATCATCGCTTTTGGTCTGTGTGTTCCCAGAGATGGACTCCAGACCAGACCCATGACCCATTTGCGGTCTACTCAGACACCTAAGTCAACATTGGTTACTTGAAAAAAGAAACTCTTAAAAAGTTAAACAGTGCACTCTTGTCTTTAAACACTATCCTCCTCCCAAACAGATTGTGATCTTAATTGGACTAGGACTAAAATAAGTATATTCTCTATTCTTATTTACTTGGCCGAGCTCCGGCATGCATGTCTGAACTCAACAACCTCAACATTTCGAGATTATTTATGCGCATAAACTTTTGAATTATGAAAACAGTTTTGTTGCCAAACCTCCTATACCACCTCTGGTTTCTCTTGCATAATATCTGGGCTTTTGTAATCAGCAGGACCCAGAATGAATTGGGCTCAATGAAAGCCACATTATTTGTTTAAGAAGTTATGCAAATTGAGCCCAAACACAACCCAAAAACCTGAACAATTCCTAATTTTGCTGACCACAGCCTGCCATACTGTACAAATTGACTCTTGTAAATAAGGTGAATTAACCCTTACTTAAACCAACGTGTATTTTAAGTGGCACAACCCGATATAGAGTTCCTACCCTTGAAGTTCACCAGCTTCCACAACCACCATACTAACTGTAACCAGTTTGAGACAAACATGCGGGGTCTCAGGAATAATGCCGTTCTGAAGACTGCCACAGTAGTTGGCTAGATTTTACACATCATAGGCCTCTGCTGGTTTAATTTTGTGCTGTCATTTCGGTGTCACAGGGTACAGATCAGTCTCTGTCTTCTATCACTCCCAACTATCCAATATAATTACTGGCTGTCCACCACGTCTAAGGTTAGAAAAAGGGCTGGCTTCCTCCCACTGTCAAGAAGAGAGCCATGCCTTCCTTTCATGGGACATGAAGTCCAAATTCAACAACAACAACAGTGCAGATGTTACATGTGGCATACAAGCTGAGTTTCCAGGTAGAGCGAAACCTCAGGAGACGTCTATTATTAGGAAGAGATTAAGAGTTCTCTTAAAACTTTCACCTCATTACTCTGAAGTTTAATGCTTTGGTTTGGTGGAGGCATCTGTGGTATGTTCCCTGATGCCTCATCTGTATCACACCAGGAGGCTTTTTGTTATGTAATGAAACGATGTTGTGCTACCTTGGAGATACTGCAACAAATGATGTTCTCTTCACTTAAATTAGAATGGACATGCTCAAAACATCACGCTATGCTCGGTTTCGGTAAGAGCCGCTGGATCATCGTCTTGGATGTTGAAACGTGGGATCAACAGAGACCACACTAGTGTTTTATTAAAAGAGGCGGCTGTGGTGGTAGACAGGGAAATCCCATAACCTCTACGAATCTGCTCTTTATTTACTGATGGATTAGTCATTGGGACAAAAAGAAGGCAAAGTACAATTTTAAAATTTAGAGTTAGGGTTTCCATAACATCCATCCATCCATCCATTTACCATACGTGTATCCTATGTTCTGTGGGGTTACAGGGATCCCAATCCAAGGCCAACGCAGCTTTATGTAACAGGCTGCATGAAATAATCTTTAGGGCTTGTTTCATCCAGATACTTTAATAATTTTTTCCAAACTGGCTACAATTATGTTGGATTTTAGTTGATTATAAAGTACAGTAAACCAAAGATATTGGATATAACAAGATTAAGCATTGCTGTAACTATGAATAGGACACAATGCAAGATGGAAATCCCGCCTTCCAGTTAAAAGAAGCAATCATAGATCTGGGGGAGGGACTCTGTACAGGTTCTCGTTTGATTTTTTTTAAAACCTGCGTACATGTGCAATAGCTGAAGCGACATTGAAGAAAGGTCTTTGAAGCGACTTCAAATCTGTTGTTTAATTTTGGCATGCAATTTTAGAAATATCTTTCTTTCCCCATCCAGTTAGACAGTACTTTATTCTTGCATGATTAAAACAACTGCAATGCACACATGGCCGCTTAGGGCGCACTCACATTATCCCAACCAAACCAAACCATGCCTGGGCGCGATTGCCACCCCTCCCTACTCCCCCAGGTGCACGCACTCACACTGTACTTCTTATTGATCCGAGTCCGGGCGCGCTTTCGTCATTAAGATGCGATTGTTTTGAAAAAGCAGGAAGTAAAGCGCTCTCTTAACACTGGAACCCACCGTAATGATAAGTCTGTGTTTTTTTATTCGGAGTCGTTTGGTACGCGATTACAGACAGCCCTCTCACATGTCATCATATTGCTTAGTTCATCTGTCACGTGCGCAGCTCGGACATTCACGTAACCCCGCTGCGCGCATCAAAAGGTTTTTACGGAGGCAGATGAAGGTGAGTGGTCGCGCAACTGACGTCTTCACCTTTTGAATCGCGCTCAGGCGCGATTGCGCTCACACCACAGCCTTCCGCGCCTGAGCCCAAGTGAACCGCGCTCCGGCCCACCTCTGCAACCCGGCCGCGGCGCGATTAAACAATCCTAAGGGCGCACTCACATTATCCAAACCAAACCGCGCTCGGGCGCGTTTGACCCCCAAAGCCTGGTTTGATTGACTAGTGTGATCGCTCTGATCCGTGCCCGGGCGCGGATTGATTAATCGCGCCGCGGCCGGGTTGCAGAGGTGGGCCGGAGCGCGGTTCACTTGGGCTCAGGCGCGGAAGGCTGTGGTGTGAGCGCATTCGCGCCTGAGCGCGATTCAAAAGGTGAAGACGTCAGTTGCGCGACCACTCACCTTCATCTGCCTCCGTAAAAACCTTTTGATGCGCGCAGCGGGGTTACGTGAATGTCCGAGCTGCACACGTGACAGATCAACTAAGCAATATGATGACATGTGAGAGGGCTGTCTGTAATCGCGCACCGAACGACTCCGAATAAAAAACACAGACTTATCATTACGGTGGGTTCCAGTGTTAAGAGAGCGCTTTACTTCCTGCTTTTATCAAAACAATCGCATCTTAATGACGAAAGCGCGCCCGGACTCGGATCGATAAGAAGTACAGTGTGAGTGCGTGCACCTGGGGGAGTAGGGAGGGGTGGCAATCGCGCCCAGGCATGGTTTGGTTTGGTTGGGATAATGTGAGTGCGCCCTTAGTGGTGCAACTTCCTTAAAGGGATACTACAGCCACATATCAAAATTACCCCATGATTTACTCACCCTTAAGCAATTTGAGATACATGTCAATCATCTTACAGTCAAGCACATTTGAAGTTATTTCAGTAAATGTTTTTGCTCTTCCATGCTTTGTTATGGTAAAAAACAGGGATCAGGGAACTTCTGCGGACTCTGAACTCCAAAAAAGTGCATCCATCCTTTACAAAAGTAATCTACACGGCTCCAAGGGATTAATAAAGATCTTCTGCGGGTAATCGATGCAGTTTTGTGAGAAAAATATCCATATTTCGAACTTTATTAACTATAATAACGTAAAACTTCAAATAATAGCCGAGTCCCAAATAGATGCCTGTCTCTTTTAGACGCCTGGTGTGACGACAGGTTTGGGTAAATAAACGCCTGTCTTAAATAAAGCCCTGGTCTTTTTTATTTTCGGGTTGTATTTAATCTTCTAAAACCCGTCAGATCGTCTGTTTAAGCCAGTTCTATGGTGCAGATTGCACACGCTAAAGTTTTGATTACCGGTAGATGTCACGTGACAGTCGCAGTCGTTCCATTACTCATCACTATGACAACACAACAAGGTTCATTGTCAAGGATTGAAGTGATGATGACAGTAGCGAAGTGCCAATCGGGAGAGTTTTCCCGATGGGCCGGTAGTGTTTTGAGGCCGCTGATAATAGCCGGGCTTTCAGTCTTTTGTCATGCATGCACTCCCACCACACATTGTATTTCTCACGCGGAAACACTATTTATCATATTTAATATTATGCTGCAGCGCCCAAAATGTATCTGGCCGCACTGCTCTCTCTATCAAGCCCGTCTCCCCTGGAGTTCTAGTCAAGCGAGCCAATAAAAAAAAAAAAGAAAGAAGCTACACAATAGCCAATCAGAAAATAGCACTGTTGTATCTGGGTAAGATTTCACGCAAAAACCAATAAAAAAGCATAACCTCGTTTGCTTTATATTCTTACACGAACTCATTTGTTAAACACATTCAAATAATAAATAAAACGTAATATGTGGTAACCTCCTGCTGTCATGCTGGAACAATTAAAATAAAAGCCTGTCTCTTATAGACGCCTGTGTCTTTTAGACGCCTCGTGTGACAATAGGTTTGGGAAAATAAAAGCCCGGGCTATTATTTGAAGTTTTACGGTAACTAGCTTCTGGTAACAATGCCATCTTGGACATTTGCGACTCACGAGAGTCACTGCGCAACGTACATATTGCAACAAACGCTCCCCACGCTAAAACACTAAATTGCGTGAGTACAAGATGGGTGTCGTTACTAGAAGTGAGTTAACATAGTACTAACAAAATTGCATCGATTACATGCAGAAGAACTTTATTAACCCATTGAAGCTGTGTGGATTACTTTTGTGAAGGATGGATGGCTTTTTAGGGGTTTAAAGTCAGAAGTTGTTCCCCGATCTCTGTGTTCTATCATTAAAAAGCTAGGAAAAGCAAGGACATTTACTTAAAAAACTCCAGATGTGTTTGTTTGAAAGATGATGGACATATGTATCTTGGATGGCTTGAGGGTAAGTAAATCACGGGGTAATTTTGATATTTGTATCACTTTATAGGGACTTTAAGTAAACTTGCATTAAGGTCTTATTATCATAGAGATTTTTCTCCATCGTCTTTGCAGTTTTTCGAATCAACAGCGGATGTGATTATTAACAGCTGTGTGTTTGACAGGTGTTAGCCGTGTGCGTGATTCATTGGGAGAGAGTGCGGGGATGTCGGTCCTCAGCCTTCCTGTTCCTCTACTGGTTGCTGGGCGTGGTCTGTTCTCTGATTCCGCTTCATTCAAAGATCCAGCTGGCTGTGGATCAGGTGAGAGAAATAACACTGACGCAGAGCAGCTCAATTTCACAGTACATTCTCAAAATCCTGGACAGAACCTATAAACAGTAACATACAGCCACACATTTCAGCAGAGCAAACATTGACATATGGGTGTACGCAAACCTAGACGCACACATGTATTTGGTCATACATGCATATGTATGCCTATCTTAATAATGTGTGTCTGAACTATAAATTGTAAAACATCGAGAATGTAAAAAGCCATGTCAAAGCATGCACGTCTAAAACATCCTTTTATAATAACTTCATAGTCAATTATTAAAGCTAGCAGAAAGTATCTTTAACATTTTTTAAAAACCAGACTAGGTGAATTTGACCCATATCCCTCTATTCCTCAAAATATTGGGTCATTTTAACTGACCTACATTTTGACCACCAAAACCACTTTGGCCTTGTTTTTAATTTTTTTGGTGTGGTTATGAATATAGCCTGTATCTTGGCAAAGGCCGCCACGGTCGAGTGGATGTTTACAACACATTTGTCTTGTGCTCCAATAGGGTAGCCAGGATTTCAGATGCATGCAGAACAGCACAAAGCCAAACTTAGAACTCAGTGTTATGAATTTCATGAGCTCCATATGAATGGCATATGTATAAAGGTTTGTAAATATAACTACTTTTGGCTTTTCACAAACAAATAGTGGCTTGAGGCTTTAACAGCAGAAATATACAAGTTTCCAGATTGTAGCGTGACTTGAAGCCTTTTATGGCTCTTTACATACGTAATTCATTTATATAAAGCAGGCCGTTAAGGAGGTTGGTTTTTGCTTATGATTTGCCTTAACTGTTTAAAATAAGATTTACTATGCTGTTAATGATAGTGCACACCTATTAGGCATAGTCAGTGAAAGCGGCAAGCCAGCGCTGCATCATTTCCTATAGAATAAACAGCAGATACTATTTTTTACATTAATACATAGTTTGGGTATTAATGGCATCATACAGCTTTCTTCATAAACAAGTTCTTCTCCCCATAGTCACGGTGCGATTCGATTGACTAACGTTAATATCCCAAACAAAAACGTTCAGCTTCAGGGTTCATTCGGAAATGAAGTCTTGGGATTTAATACAAATCAGCAAGGTATATTCCAAAAGCCTCCAATAAGAACAAAATGTTCAACAACATGTAAACAATGCTGGGAAGTCTGCAGATCAAGAATAGTATCGGTTTAGGATATTGGGAAATCCTGTGGTACTCATTCCAAATGGAAACTCTGCTATATGTGATTTTTTGAGTATTCATTTCGATGTATCTGCTTCCCAGGGTCTCTCTCCGGATATAGTGCGGTACTTGGCGTTTTTCTCCTACTTTGCCCTGCTGCTGGCACAGCTGTTCCTTAGCTGTTTTGCAGACCAGGCACCCTCAGGCAAAGCTGTCCTCAAGGTACGCACATAAACTACAGCTTAAAGTATCATCACCCAAAATAAAACATCACAAACAATTCTGTGGTGATTTGCCTTTGTTTACTCTTAGTTTTACATAATCTGCAACCCATCCATTTGCAGTGAATTATGGTAATGGCTAGCACATCCTCCTGGCATCTCCCACAAGTATGCAGTGCCTGGATATTAGCTAAACACATGATTGGTTAAAAGTGATGTTTTTTAGGATTCAACTTGAGTCATCTACACAGACACAGGTTTCCTTCGCCACTAGATTCAATCTGGCAATGATTTGGTTGTCCTGTATGCAAATGACACACGTTGCACGTAGAACCAAAATAAATTGAACGTAACCCACAAACCTCTTCTTGTGAGATGGCAGTCCAGAAAAAAACAAGGAAACATGCTCAGAGAAATTATCGTGTTTGTGATGAAGTTTTTGCCACAGACGTGGGTGCCACACCCCTTGATCCCCTCCTGGCTCAGTCACTTCCTGTGCAGGGTTATTCACAGTCTCCTGAAGAGTGAGACCTCCGGTGAGAAGGCAGGAAAAAGGGAGCAAAAGAGAGAGTATGTTTGGGTGGAAGGGTGTAGGGGCAGCGCTTAGGTCAGAAGTAGGTGGACACAACATAAGACACAACACAAAGACACACAGAATCTGTTTCTCTGTTGACTATCAATTTACTGTTGCCAGATTTCTAGCCCCTGCTTTCTTCATCCAAGAAAGCAAACCTACATTCATCTTCTTTCTGAAACGCACAGTTTCACATCTGGTTGTCCTTTTGTACACTATGTAAGAACTTATTTGTTCTATACTTTTTACAAAACTTAAAGTCCCCTTACAACTGAAAAGGGTTTTGTAGACCACCAATTCCTAATTCTTGACGACAAATCTTTATGCCAGTTTACAGTGATAATCTAGAGAATTGACTGAAGCTTTGTGGTTTGTAGTTTAAGTAGGGCCTGCTTTTTTCCCGCATGGCAATACTCCTGTGCACAAACCCAAGTCCATAAAAATTGAGTTGATGTTGAACTTCATCTTACCTGTCCGCATATAAGCCTTCTTAGATGAGGGGATATTGTTTGCACAGATACTACTGGATCTGGTTTAACAATTAAATCGCTCATTAAGCACACATGGGTGTTTTTTTAGGGACTCCATATACATTTGATAATTATTGTAGTCAATCTGCCTGTCTTTTTCTTAGAACTCATGCCCTGTTCAAGATGCCTCATTCTTGTCAAAGATCCTCTTCTGGTGGTTCAGCGGGTAGGGAATTATCATTTGATTCTCAATACTTCTTGGCCCAGTACAAGTATTGCAGTCAGAAATAACTGTAGTGAAATTAAATTTATGTTGGCTTGTGTGTGCTTTCAGGTTAGTTTTTAAGGGATATCGATCTCCCTTGCAAGCAGAGGATCTGTGGAGTCTGAGGGAAGAGGATACATCTGAGAAGATCATATCTGACCTGGAGGAGGAATGGACAGCAGAGCGAACCAAATTACAGCAGTGAGTATATTAAGGCTCACTTTTGAAACATTAAGTCATCTTGTGGGTTTTCTACATGTGACATTTTGAGGCACGTGTCCTTTTATGTCGGTTGTTGATGTTGAGGGCATCCTTGTGTTATTTAATCAAAGCGATCACATTTCCTTCTGAAAGGGATTGGCCTGAATTAGGTCAGCGAAAGCTCTTCTGCGTACATGATTCAGACAGCAGGACCATGTCAATTGGTTGGCTTGTTAACCCATTGCAGCTTTGAACATGCAGTGTTTTCAAGTCCTCTAAAAATTTAAAGTCCTCTTTTTTAAACCCTCACAGGTTACATGCGTTTTATAATTAGTGGAAACTTGTTTCGCAACCATTCTGTTTTCAATTAGAATGTAAAACAATGGAGTTACTTAACAACCATGTTCAAACCTTAGAAGTATTTTTATTCACATGCCTGTTTGCCTCTTCATCATCAACAGACAAGAAAAACATCTAAGCACCAGCGTTGCCTTGGTATCCCGACTACCAGACCAGGCCCAACTTCTCAGGAAGATTCAGAAAGAGCAGAGTTCTGGATTTTGTCTTTTACGAACATTGGCACGTAGCTTTGGACCTTATTTCTTAACCGGGACACTGTGCCTCATGGTCCATGATGCCTTCATGTTTGCTGTTCCTCAGGTTTTAAGGTGAGAAAGTCAAAGCTTATACAATGAGAGGGATGAGTCACCTAGGCGGGGTCTTTAGTTTTTGTTCATGAACCTTTGGTTTTTAGTATATCTAGGGAAAGTTAGGCTCTGGGGTTTATTTATGCAAAGTTCTGCCTTTGAATAAACACAGATGGCCCCTCTGTGCCTTTAAAGACAGCTCGCAAGGTTATCAAAATATTTTTAAAAGAGACATCTTATGGTTCACAATATCTTGGGACGAAAACAGGAAGTGGCGGCGTGTGGCAGGTGCTCGAGTCAGAGACGCCACACCAGCTAGACAGAGATCATGCTGTTTATGCCCACAGAGAAGCAATTTTGGCTTTATGTCTGAAAGCTTAGGAGAGTAAGTGATGACCACAGCCGTAGACGTGTTAGCTTCAGGGAGGGTAAAAGAACACTGTTGGGGTTGTGGTTACTATAGGAAAGCAGCCAGCAAAATGGGAGGTTCGGTCAGCTACCCGCAGTCTTTAGCAGGGACATCCAAGCAGTTGCAGATACATCTATTGTACTGGGAACCAGTGTTAAAAAAAAGGCGGACTTAGGTGAGAACTGTGGAAAAATTCAAGGTCTTCTGCTTTCAGAGTAACCAACCGTTGTAGCATTTGGTTAACATTCAGATAACATTTTCCCAGCCAAACATGGTTCTACTTGTTAGGCCCAACAGATCAACCATTCTACATTTTCAAAGAAAGCTGTGGGTTTGAACTTTACCGTAAACTTTTATCTCAACCACAGTGGTACTATGGTCTCTTAGACTGGAATTAACCAAAATATTTGGTTACATCAGCACATTAGTTCATGTAGTGTATTGATTTACTTGTTTTTTCTTCATTTATTTCAAGTCTATTGTTGGGCTTCATGAAAGACCCGGACGCTCCGCTGTGGAAGGGCTATTTCTACGCATCACTTATGTTCCTATTGTCCTGCTTACAGTCTGTCTTCAACCATCAATACACATACACCTGCTTTACTGTGGGCATGAGGGTTAAAACAGCTGTCATGGGGCTGGTATACAGAAAGGTAGGCCATCTAACCAGCTTAACTTTCCTTTGATTAATAAGTCCTTCAGTCCTTATTGTAATTTTGTTTTTCTTTCCTCCCAGTCTCTTGTCATGAACAGTTCAGCACGCAGAACGTGCACAGTAGGAGAGATAGTGAATCTGGTCTCTGCTGATACCCAGAAGTTGATGGATTTTGTGGTGTATTTCAATGCAGTGTGGTTGGCACCTATTGAGGTCACTCTCTGCCTCTTCTTTCTTTGGCAGGTGAGGGCACCATACATCATTATTTTCATTCTTTATTATTCTTCTCTCTTAATAAACTGCCTATCTTTAAAGCAGGGGTGGGCATTCCTGGTCCTGGAGGGCCACTGTCCTGCAAGGTTTAGTTTTAACCCTTAATCAAACACACCTGAAAATCTAATCAAAGGCTGCAGGGTGACTTGGAAATGATCATTCAGGTGTGTTTAATTAGGGTTGGAGCTAAACATTGCAGGACAGTGGCATCCAGGACCAGGAATGCCCACCCCTGCTTTAAAGCAATACTCCAGCCAAATATCAAAATTACCCCACAATTTACTCACCCTCAAGCAATCCGATATACACGTGTCCATCATCCTTTAGACGAACACATTTCATGTGAGTCCAAAATGGCATTGTTACTGGAAGCAAGTTATTACAGATGTTTAAAATATGTTATTACAAGTTTAAAATATGAATATTTTCTAACAAAATGGCATTGATTACACACAGAAGACCTTTATTAACGCCTTGAAGCCGTGTGGATTACCTCTGTAGTGGATGAATGCACTTTTTTTGTTTGAAGTCAGAAGTTGTTCCCTGATCCCTGTTTTCTACCATTATAAGGCTTGGAAGAGCAAGGACATTTACTAAAATAACTCCAAATGTGCTAGTCCGAAAGACGATAGACAATTTTGATATTGAGCTGGAGCATCCCTTTAAGTAATCTTACCATTTTTGGTTTTAGGTTTAATAGGTGTTATTAAGACTTATGTGATGCACCAAAATAGCCTTTTCATGCTTTATCATGTTTTGCTTATTTTAGCATTTAGGACCATCTGCTCTAGCAGGCATCGCCATAGTGATCTTCATTTTCCCTTTGAATGGATTCATTGCAAGGAAGAGAAGCAAACTCCAGGTACTGTAGAGTTGAAACACACGTTTCACAACTTCCACTTACCTGTTACCTGATGCTCTGTCTTCCAAAGGAATGGCTGATTTTGAATAAAATTCTGATTACATAAGACAGAGGTGAAGATTAGTTTAGATCCTCGATCAGCTCAACCACTAAGATGCTTTCTAAGACAGCAGCCTGTGGAGGAGCTCTGAGTGCTGAAGTAAGCCAGCGTCAAGGCTCCACAGCTGGTTTAGATAGTGAAGTGAGTGTGCGGGCAGGTTTCTAACTTCTCTCGCTCCTTTGAAGTTCCCTACTTTCCCTCAGAAGCAAAGCAAACCGCAGTGCTGGCAAATAGCAATAGAGGCTAAAATTTTCATTTCAGAAAACAAAACACTTTTGGCACGATGCTTAAGCAAATCTGCTTAAGTCAGCTTAAAGCTATTGTGTTCTTAGGAATTTCTTGTCAGCAATCTGTGCATTTCACAGTAGTAAAACGTATATGGTTTGAGGTCAGCCAGTGCATTCAAGTTTATGTAGAAAGAGTTCAAGTGTTGAACGAATAACTAAACTTATTTAGTTTTAATAATATTGTCTTACAAGTACTTGTTTTGATGACTGTTGACCAGTATATATTTATTCCACAGGAGATACAAATGAAGTACATAGATGGACGGGTGAAGTTAATGAACGAGATTCTGAACGGTATTAAGATCCTCAAATTCTATGCCTGGGAAAAGGCTTTTCTGGAACAAGTCCTGGGATACAGAGAGAAGGAGCTGAAAACTCTAAAGAAATCTCAGATCTTATACTCAGTGTCCCTTGCATCTTTCAACTCTTCATCATTCCTGGTGAGAAAATAGAGGGTCAAAGTGTATCTAGGGCTGTCAAAGGACCAATTGTGGAAAAGACCCAAATTGCATAGGAGTGTTCACTGTAAAATTAAATCACTACTGTATCAGTACAGTTGAGTTTTGACTGCAAATTTCTTTCTTTGCTAGATTGCTTTCGCCATGTTTGGAGTCTACGTGCTCATTGATGATAAAAATGTTCTGGATGCTCAGAAAATCTTTGTGTCAATGGCTCTTATCAACATACTGAAAACTCCCTTAAGCCAGCTTCCTTTTGCCATGAGCACAACCATGCAGGTAAAGCTCCCATGAACACCACTTCAACATTTATCAATCTGTCCTGATTATTTACAGAGTATTGCTATTTATAAATACAATTCTGATAGATAACTAATCGAAAATTCTTATCATTTAATTTCTCTGTTGCAGGCTATCGTATCACTTAAGCGTCTGGGAAAGTTTCTCTGTCAAGCTGAACTCAAACTAGACAATGTGACAAGAGAAACTTTGAAATCTGGTGA
Source organism: Paramisgurnus dabryanus (assembly GCF_030506205.2). Lineage (NCBI taxonomy): Eukaryota > Metazoa > Chordata > Actinopteri > Cypriniformes > Cobitidae > Paramisgurnus > Paramisgurnus dabryanus. The sequence continues at coordinate 7,991,168 of NC_133343.1, forward strand.
GAAACCACGTGATGACATAATTTTTCTTTCAACATTTCAGTGAATCTAAAAACAAACTCTGTGCCCTGTGAAACTTTCCCTCTGCCCCTCTTTTCCTTCAGTCAATAAAAGTATGAACGGAAGTGAGATTAACAACAGTTTGGTAATAGCTTCTGAATGTCACAGTTAGATGCTAGTGCTATCTCACTTCATCTGAATGGCAAGGGCAATCAGAGATCTCTGAACACTCAATGGATCAGCCTGCACTGAAATGTGTGGCATCTCTATGCCTATGCCACACTAAGTCCAAATAACATTTTTATTGCTTTGATTTTATTTATTTTGTGGGTCCCATCCATCATAAGCATTTGGGATAGCTTCTGAAAACTGTTATTTTGAAGATTAAGCTAATTAGACTCAATTGAAGAGAGTGTATGATTTTACAAGCTAGAGGGAAGTCTAGTTTCTCGGAAGCAGTCTTTGAAGTGTAATATAGAAAGTATATACTATTGCGAGTGATTAAAGCATAATATAGCAGTTTTGTCATTGTATATTTTTGTTTTTTTTTTCTGTTAGATGGGGATGGTGTTGTTTTTGGGAATGGAACCTTCAGCTGGTCTAAAGATGGTCCTCCATGTTTAAAAAGGTATCATTACCCAGGTTTTCAATGGGCACCTGAAAATACAATCAGGCAAGTAGTGTCCAAGGTTCAGCAACGCTTCACTTACTTGTATTTGTGTGTAGAATCAGTGTAAGGGTGCCATGCGGCTCACTGGTTGCTGTTGTCGGCCACGTCGGCAGTGGGAAATCCTCGCTCCTGTCTGCCATGCTTGGAGATACTGAAAAAAGAAGCGGGACAGTTTCCGTTAGGGTAAATACACTAATCATTGGAAATCACTATATTTGTATCGTAATAAAGAGACTCAGAAATATATATATGCATGGTCATTTAAATTAATGTTAAAACTGCAAAGCTGATGGTGGCCTAAGACATTTGAGATGCAGAGCTATACAGGCGATAGGATGTACTGCATGCCAGGAATTATGTCACCTATTATTGTGTTCACCACTAACTGTCTTCTCTGAATTTCATCACATCTTTGTTTTTAGGGCTCCATTGCCTATGTTCCCCAGCAAGCTTGGATTCAGAATGCAAGCCTGCAGGACAACATTTTGTTTGGACGTGAAAAGAAAGAAAGCTGGTACCAGCGAGTCCTCGAGGCATGTGCTCTTTTGCCCGATCTAGACAATCTGCCTGCAGGAGACGCCACTGAGATCGGAGAGAAGGTAAGACCCTCACCTCAAGTTACAAAGATCCATTAGTCAAAGTGCATGTGTATATATATATAAATCTGTTGTGTTCTTTTATACCAGGGTTTGAATTTATCAGGAGGACAGAAACAGAGGGTGAGTCTGGCTCGTGCTGTTTACAGAAAAGCTGATGTCTATCTGCTCGATGACCCCTTATCTGCTGTAGATGCACATGTTGGTCAGCACATCTTTAACAAAGTAATTGGGCCAAGAGGCATACTAAGAGACAAGGTGATTATTATTGTAAGGTTCTACCTACAAAAAACAAAAAAAAAATATTGCAATACCTATGATGAGGTTTTTTTTAACAGACACGGGTTTTGGTGACCCATGGAATGAGCTTTCTGCCTCAGGCGGATTTGATCCTGGTTCTGGAAGATGGGGAGATCACTGAACGGGGTTCCTACCAGGAGCTTCTGAATAGGAATGGAGCTTTTGCTGATTTCATTCACACGTTTGCGAGCTCTGACAGAAAAGAGTGCCTTTCAGAAGCCATTCAGAGAGGTATTTTTTACTGTGCTGTTAAACATTTTCATGTTTTCCTTTGCCAAGTTGCTCTTAGTTATGCCGAGTTCAGACTGCACGATTTTAGCCCTAATTTTGACTCGAAGACAAATGCCTGAAATCACAGATAAATCGATGCTTGTGTGCCAGTCACACAAGTGACAATCACACAGTGTGATGATCAAAGACGCGTTCTGAGAGAATCGCAGACGAGTCGCCAACACCAGTTGCAAACAGTGAGATATTTGGCATACACACCTGTCAAAATCATGCCAGGTGAAATGTGTTTTGACGGAAAATAACATCGGCGATGACCTACAGTCAATGAGAGAGCAACTTACAGGACAGCTGGAAGTTCGGGGAGGAGTCTCTCCAACTATTTTCTCCTTCATAATCTTTATTTCTTCTTTCTGCTGCAAATGAGCACACATGCAATTTGTATGGTAAGCTTCTTGCGGGCTACCATTTTTAATAATAATCCCAGTCTCACGTGAGAACTTGCATGTGTGACCTCGCGTTGTTTCCTTTGCGTCACTCCTTGCGTGCGTTTGGTTGTGAGACGTAGTTTGCGGACCGGGACAAAGTTCTTGTTCCTCCTGTCGCCAATCCGTCATGCAGTCTAAAACAGCAGCGACTGAACTCTACCCCAAATAGTCACGCAGTATGAAAACATCTGTGACCCGATTAGTTTGAAAATCATGCAGTGTGAACTCTGCATTAGATAGACAACTTTTCAGGCTACCGATCCTTTATCTGTTTTTTCCAAGTTTGTAGTATTTTTTATTAATGCTGAAATTGCTCACTTGCAGGCTCCAGAAAGTCCTTAAGGCTGAGTGTTACTGACTTCATGCCATTCTCTAGGGATCTGTCCCAGGAGCAGCTCATTGGGTATGAAAAAACAAATTACAATTCTGATATTTGTACTGAATGGCTGTGGTTATCCAGGTTGACCAGGATTGTTCATTAAAGTAAGAGTATGAAACTAATTTTCAAGCTTTGTGGCAGTGCACCAGTCAGCACAGACATTATTACTGTAGTAACAATACCACTAACAGCTGCAGCATTTACAGACTCAGATGTGGTAAGCATTTGCATCTCTTTCAGTGGTGACACAAACAGCATTACCATGCAGAGCGTTGAGCCACTACCTGATTCTGATGAGGACCAAATCCCAGAAGACCTTGGGAAGCTAACCAAGGTTGATAAAGCACGCATAGGCAGAGTAAGAACATTATTTCAAAACCTTGCTTTTAATACCCCCACGAATGAACCACATCTTAACCACGTCTTTTTACGCCTGCTACAGGTCAAACTTGAGATGTATGTGGAATACTTCCGCACCATTGGTTTGCCTTTAATAGTTTCCATTGTATTCCTGTATGCCTTTCAACAAGCGGCATCCCTGTCCAATAATTACTGGTTAAGTTTGTGGGCTGATCAGCCTGTCATCAATGGTACCCAATTAAACACAGATATGAAACTGGGAGTCTACGGAGCTCTCGGCTTTACCCAAGGTCAGTACAGTCCCAGGGACTTCCCCCAACTGTTTCTCTTTTGATTCGATTACACAAAGTTGCCTCACTACAGTATCAAATTTCAAAATTTTGTTTTGTTTCAGGAATCGCCATATTTGGCACCACTATTGCCATCTCCTTAGGGTGCATCATTGCCTCTCGTCACCTTCACCTAGACCTTCTGAACAACGTACTTCACTCCCCCATGTCATTCTTTGAGTCTACGCCTAGCGGCAACCTCCTCAATCGCTTTGCAAAGGAAACAGATGCCATAGACAATATGATCCCAGATGGGCTGAAAATGATGCTTAGTTACTTCTTTAAACTAATGGAAGTCTGTATCATCGTGTTGATGGCCACTCCTTTCGCTGCTGTCATCATCCTCCCTATGGCATTCATCTATGGTTTCATACAGGTACAACTGAATCAGCATTCAAGGGTTTGAAGGGATAGTTTGGCAAAAAATGAAAATTACCCCATGATTAACTCACCCTCAAGTGATCCGAGATACATAATCTTTCAGACGAACACAATTTGAGTTATTTTAGTATATGCCCTGGCTCTTCCAAGCTTTATAACGCTGGAAAACAGGGTCAATGACAAAAATGTGCATTCATCCTTCACAGACGTAATCCACATGGCTCTGTGGGGATAAATACAGGCCTTCTGAGGATAATCAATGCGATTTTGTAAGAAAAATATCCATATTTAAAACTTTATAAACTAAAATAACTAGCTTCCATTAGAAGCCAATGACAGTTTTGTCGTAAAAAGCGTATGATATGTAGTGGTGTAGTGACGAATAGAGGAGAGACCAAAACAATGCCAGTCACGAATAAGTCTAAACCAAGAAAATGTTTTAAATATGGATATTTTTAAACAAAATTGCTTCTATTACCCGCCGAAGGCCTTTATTAACCCCTTGGAGCTGTGTGGATTAATGCTTTAAGGAATTTAAGTAAAGGAGGCTGGTTTGCGAACCACAATTGCTGGCATTCTAGAATATTTTAGATCCCACCTGCTGACACTAACAATACACAAATCATTGGAAAACCAGGATTTTTAAAAATCATCTTAAGTCCTGGATGGCATGATTGTTATTTTACACTACAATTTTTTTCCCTTTAAAGAGTTTCTACGTGGCCACGTCCTGCCAGCTGCGGCGGTTAGAGTCAGTGAGTCGCTCTCCCATCTACACACACTTGAACGAGACGGTGCAGGGTGTCAGCGTCATCAGGGCATTTAATGAGCAGTCACGCTTCATCATGGATGCCAATCACAAGGTGGACCACAACCAAACTGCTTACTTTCCCCGTTTCGTAGCCACAAGGTGAGACACCACCAACATTCATCCACGTACACTCACAATACCAATCTATGGTCATCAACAAATATCATTAATTCAGGATGCATTCTTTCATGAAGTATTCATTGATGTTTTCTTGTGCAGGTGGCTGGGTGTGAATTTGGAGTTTCTGGGCAACGGAATCGTTCTTGCTGCTTCTATTCTATCGGTGATGGCGAAAGGGAAGCTAAGCCCTGGGATGGTTGGCCTGGCAGTGTCACATTCACTTCAGGTGTGAATCATTATGAATGTCTCTAGGCAAAATCAAACACCAGAAGCACAAATATTATGAGAGCGACCGAAGCGATTGCATGTGGCTCTCACTTGCAACATTCACCCTCAAACCTCAGCTTCAAAATAGCCGTCTTGCACAAGAGCTGCTGTAGCATATTTTTTCATTTGTGGTCAGCCTTTTTCAAATTAAAATGTAGAGAAGAAAATACAGCTATTAATCGTAGTTTGGCTGGGTTACATCGAGACCAAACAAACCAGATATTTCAACCCTTTCATTATAAACTGCTGAATTGTTTTTACTCTCTCTCTCAGGTGACTGGTTTCCTAAGCTGGATTGTGAGGTCATGGACAGATGTAGAAAATAACATAGTGTCCGTTGAAAGAGTGAAAGAGTATGCAGACACACCGAAAGAGGTAAGACAAATATAGACAGATTTCTTTCAATAGATAGGCTTATATTCTCAGCCATTGTGTTTTTTATAGGTCCATAGCATAGATAATAATAAAAGCATTTATAGTCATACCCATTTGCCATCCATGTTATCATTTACAGGCAGCTTGGACCATAGAAGGAAGTTCTTTGCCTTCATCTTGGCCTCAAACTGGGACTATCGAGTTTCGTGATTATGGCCTTCAGTACCGCAAAGGCCTTGAGTTGGCCCTGAAGGGCATCTCTGTGCGCATTCAAGAGCGCGAAAAGGTATGAGTTGAATTTAAAACACTTTAATAGGCTGCTGTTTACTTTGGAAAACAATTGACTTATGCACTGTATTTATAGATTTTAGAAGCAATACAACAGCTTTGTGTAAGAAAAAGACTAAAACTGACCGTTTTTAAACTTCTGATCCACCATAGCTCTAAAATGGCATTTGCACAGGTGCATAATCGAACTTAAAGGTGCACTGTGCAACTTTTAGAAGAAACTTTTGACAGAAATGCAACATAATATACATAACTATATTATCAGTGGTCTATAAAAAACCTTACAAAATGAACTCTTTTGTCTTCAATACCTTAGAATGAACAGCTTTTATCTATATACAGCGCGGGTTCCCTTACATGGAAGTTGCCATTTCGTGCAGCCGTGTTTCTACAGTAGCCCTAAATGTACAAACTGTTCTATAGAGCGAGTTTTGGCACTATGTTGTCTCAGATGATGACGTGTTTGTCCTGTGCCGGCTACCGTAGCTTCTCTATGCATTTCAAAATGGAGGGGTGAGCTGTGGACTGAGCCGTTGGTTGCAATTCACGATCTCACTGCCTGATGCTGCTAAAAATGTACACATTGGTCCTTTAATCCCTGGTGCAAACGCATATTTATGTGGCCAGTTTGAATGCTCATACGAATGATTGCTTTAGGGCAATGAACAATAAATTTAACTATCCAATGGAAAAAGAGTAGCTTGAAGATTTTAACTGACATATTTTATGTTTGTACAACTATAAAGTCATACAAGTCATCGTTTTTTGACAATTATTTTTAAAGTTTAAGGAAAGACAAAGCATTCGATGATGTAACAGAAATAAAATAGTTTAAAAGACTTTAATTTCATAAACATTTGGTCGGATTCTGGTAATGCAAATTATAACTGATAATAACTTAAAAGCAATTTATTTTGCCTGTAGATGAAGCAATGCAGAACAGTCTGGTTTTCTTTTATCCTCGCAGATTGGTATTGTGGGAAGAACTGGAGCCGGAAAGTCATCTCTGGCTCTTGGAATTTTCCGGATATTGGAGGCAGCAAAAGGGGAGATTTACATCGATGGAATCAACATATCAGAACTTGGACTTCACGACCTAAGATCCCGCATTACCATCATTCCACAGGTAGATATAACCGTGACTGTAGGTCTTAATAAAGTAGTGTTTTTAGTTTTCCGTTTCAAATAAAGAAATAAAATGACTGTAAAGTTGCAAATATTCTGATGGTGACAACATGTAATAGCTTTTTCAATTTATCATGAATCTTTTCGCAATTTTAACATTCAATAAGGACCCAGTGCTGTTCTCTGGATCTCTCCGTATGAACCTCGACCCCTTTGATGCCTATTCTGACGAGGAAGTATGGAATGCGCTGGAATTGGCTCACCTTAAAAACTTTGTGTCTGGACTTCCAGATAAACTCAACTATGAGTGCTCAGAAGGAGGAGAAAATCTCAGGTATGAACGTACAAAGATGCTCAAATGCATGATTTTAAATATAGAATCTCGATCTGGTACTTAAACTGTGCCAGTAATAAACTGATCATTTAAGAATTATGGAATCACTAAGATGACATTTTAATGAATTACTTAAAAGTAATACATTTGTTTTATCTTTTGATTCTGCAGTCTTGGTCAGAGGCAGCTGGTATGCCTCGCACGAGCTCTCCTCCGAAAGACAAAAATTCTGGTGCTAGATGAAGCAACGGCTGCATTGGACCTGGAAACAGACACCCTGATCCAGTCTACCATCCGCAGCCAGTTTGAGGACTGTGCGGTACTTACCATAGCACATCGACTCAACACCATTATGGATTACACAAAGTATGTCATTTTACATTTATATGCATTTGTTCTGGTGATAATTTTTGCGGTATATCCTCAAAATATTAATGTTTTCTCTCACAAACCTATCGTTTCGCATGTCTAAGTTATTGGAGTAACGTTACTTCGTTTCGCATCGTTTCCAATATTATTACACCTCATTTTGAGAGGATTTTTTTAACATATTACCTTATTCCACTGTTTTCTCAGAGTAATTGTTATGGATAAAGGACATATCGTGGAGATGGATTCCCCTACTAACCTGATTGAGAAGAGAGGACAGTTTTACTACATGTGTCGAGAAGCCGGGATCCTGTAAACTCGTCTACTGATGCGACGTCACACACCGGCTGACTTCTTGCGCCCTCTCGTGGTCAAAGCAAAGAAGCGCAGTGCACATAGAGGAGCCCAGATTTGGTGCCTAACATGGGAAAAGAACGAAAACTTGACGTAGTTTTCCCCACATAAATAAAAATGCTTTTGCGTGATCTGTTTTTAAGCTAAGATGTAAACTCAGGTTTACTGCCTTCACCACGGGCATAGAAACTCAGCCTCTTCTGTCAGAAGTTAAAGACTGGTGCTTTGCACTTTCTTTATCATTTAGAAAGTGCACTGACAGAATCCTGTAAATATATTGCATTTAACAAAGCGCACTTACATGTGTTTACTGCCCATGTTTTAGCACCATTGGTGAAACATGAATGTGAAAGCTAACATGTTTTAAGTCAATTTTATTAAGTCTGGCTTTAGGAGACAATTTACAAGCTCCAGTAGTTCCATACATAGGACATGTGTAAAAGGAGAAATGTTTACCAACATACTTGACCTGAAATTCCCTCAAAATTCCAGACACTAATTAAAGTTTTTACAAGAGGATCTAGAGAGAAACAGTATGACCGCCTAAATAGGATGTGGTGTTTGTTCCTTTCAGCCAAAGTAAACACATAAAATAAGCAACAATGGCTGGATGAAGCAATGTAATGGTACATACTATGAACGATTGTTATAATTTCATTACTATTGTATTGATCTGATAGCAGCAGCTTTAATACATTAAGAAAAAACTGTTTACAGTTTTGAAGGCATGATTTTTATTAAGCACTTTTAAGTCCCAAGGTGTTTTTGTTACTGTAGAGATTTTTTGGAGAAATATATTTTACAAGTTGGCATAAAAACATTGCAATTTGTCTTACAAGACATTCAAGTGCCTTTGTGACACGACCAAACTTATTTATGTGTTTTATATTTAATCTCATGTTTTGTATGTTTATATATGTGAAATAACTGAATAAAGAAAACCTTGAAAAAATGCATGGTGCTTATAAGCTTCTCTACAACATGCTACACAGTACCTGAAAAACAACGTACACTTTTTTCCAGACATGAAAAAGCCTCAGCAAAAAATGAGTACCAAACTATATTTATTGTTTACAGTAGTAAAGGACAACAAAAAATGTACAAATCAGTACAGAAGGATGCCAACATCTGGAAACCTTTGTGTCAACCTTTAAAACCCTCTTATTTAGAGTAGGGATGTTCAAAGAGCAGACCTTGCAGAGATGTTTGTCCCTCACAACAAAGCCATAAAGGATTCCCTTTTGTTTTGCTTCAAGACCTGGTTGCAGTTTTGGGGATTTAAAAAAAAGGAAAAGATATATTGGTCTTACATCATTCCTGCCCCCTCAATCAAGATGAGGATATGGGAATGCTAAGTGGATATATTTCTACAGACATTTAAAAGTATAAACTAGTCGGTATAATCTCGCCCCCAAGTCAGCCAATCCGAGTACCTTTGGGATTTGGTCCAGAAGGTGTCGCTATAAATTGTGTCTTTAGTTTCAATTGGCCAATAAGAACAGACCCTCCCACCCACGCAGTGAGTCCATATGAGAAGCAGCCCCAATTAAAAAGGCAGATGAATACAACACTGGTCGAACATATTTCTACAACATACAAACAGAATCCGAGTTGAAACAGCCCTACTTAAAGCTCTTAAAAATTTGAGGAAAAAATAAACTTCCCCTCCTTTTATCAGGCAAAATAACTATGGGGGTCAACGGTTCCCTGTTCGATCAATCCGGGGGCTTGCGGATCAGTGTTCAGACCAATGTGGAGCCCAAAACAGGTAGCTGATGGGGCTTGTGGACAATCATAACAACTGCACCCCCGGCAGCCATCTTGAGTTTCCCCACCAAAGTAGCTGTCTAATTCATGCGTATAAATATTGATTACTGGAAACACATTTTGATGCCCGCTCGAGGAAAGCTAGAGTTGACAGATGAGAGACAAAGAGGGGGGTGGAATAATGTGAAAACGTTTGGATGAAAACATGAGGAATAAAATAGATAGGCGCGGGGTCCGGGTGGTGTGGAGTTTTAGCAGACGCCCCCAGTTTGTTGCTGAAATACATCGATCGTGTCCTCGTCCTCCATCTCCAACTATTAAAAACAAAGGAGAAAACCATTATGGCAACTTTAAGGTAGGGAATCAAATGGTTACGCTCCTGTATTTAAGCAGATTTGTATGTTTTCATATTAAGAACATGGTTCTGATGGTTAACTCTTTCTAGGAATTAGTAATTCAGTAAAAATGCAAGAAAAATATTTATTTTATTGCACTTACCTGCGCCGGTGTGTCTGTCTCATTTATTGGCTGCCCGTCAAACCTAAATCTAATCTGTCTTATTGACAAACCCTGAAAAAAAGCAACAACATAATTTACATAAGTTTAGTCATATGGTTTAAACAAATGAATATATATCGATCATAAACTAAAGCGTGTAGTTATGTAGAAGCAATTAGCCTATTGTGTGATTGTTTCAAAAACATGCAATTTATGTAATGGTTCATTTGCATGGATGGCCTACACTGTAGTTCTTATTGCCAGGTGTCTACCACATACAGGACATTTAATAAAAGTAGTACAGATATGTGAAGCGGCCTTACCTGTCTCTCACAATACGCTTTCATTAATTTGCTGAGAGGTGTGTGCCTTTTAATTTTGAACTGGACAACTGAGCCATCTTGCCCTGCCACTTTGAGATTGATGTGGTCGTTCTCGGTCTTCACTCCTTCCTGCAATATTTAACATATTAGTGATCAGGCAAGATCAAACTGTGCAAAACTTAACCATGGTTTATGCATCTCAAAAGTTAAATGTACTTCAGAAGAGTCAATGCTGTGGAATGGCACAGAAGGCCTTTAAAATACAGGAGATGCGAAAAGTTTTCTTGTTGTGAAAAATACATGCAGTACTGTACATCATGACCATCAAGTTAGCACGTGCAAGACCGGTAGGCTACGTTTAATCCAAATGCACAAATATAGCGCGTTTCGTATTTGTACCGAATATTCACCGCCTTGCCAAGCACTGTTGTGGCTCTGTCTGTGCGCCATTTTTAAGCATCTGGCGCAACGAGGTGCGACTCCGCCACCGACAAATCGAAAGAAACTTTTTGTATACGTCTGATTGACGTAAAAATATCACTTATCCGTCGAGTTTTTCCGTTTTGTACTACTGGGTTTTTACACATTTTGGCACGATGTTCTTGTGGCTTTTCTTACGCCAGTGGCGTAACGTGGCCGGTCAGCGCCACTCCGCTCTCACAAAGGAAAAACCCGCAAACGCTAAATTACGCCGGGAAGAAAATGCGCGGTACGCACACAACAATGGCGTACATTGAATGAACTACACTTTAACCTGCCGTTAAAAAACACGAACTAATAAAAATAAACACGGGAACGAAATCTGATGGGGTTTGAATGAAAATAAAACAATGGTTGCTCGCCGACCGCCTTTCTCGCGCATAAATGCGCAATCTGACTATCACAGCAAGGTTGCACAAAACTCGACAGCAATCGGCACCGTTTAAGCCACGTTTTAAAAATATATTATCATTGTAAATCAGATACTCACCTTGGGCTTGTCTTCGGACATTTTGAAGATGTCTGTTAGGCTGTATTATTAAGATATACCGAACACAAGATGCGCTCTCTCCACACCGTAGAGCAACACAGCCGACGGGGACGCGCTTCCTTTACCTACTTTTACTATGATTGGATCGTTTCGGGTCACGTGATGCTCCTCACGGTCGCGAGAGCGCGCAAAGCTCCCCGCGAATTTGTGCACAGGCCCGTTTATGCACAGCCATTGAGCAATTTCCCTGTTGTCGTGAATAGATTTATAACACATAGAAACTTTACATAAAAGACATACATGTGAAAGTATTGTTTCAAAGTTATTTGTATTATAGTGGAGGTCAAATATTTTCATATTAGAAATCAACAATAATGCAGTATCCCCAATTGTGTTTTCATGTTTTATGTGATGGACATTAAACTCAGATTACATATTACTATAACTATAACTGGTATAACAAATGGTAACATAGATGAAGGCCTAGTTTTAGTAATAGACTTATATGTCCATGCATTGATTAGAGATTGACAAACAAACAACATTGATTTATTTTATTGAAAACATTAATTCACGACATATACATATAGATTTTTACAAAAGTGGTCATTCAAAACAAGTGGAAGAGATATAAAACCAAGGCAGGTTACTGAAATCTCTTTCCTACGCATGTAAAGACAGAGCCATAGTTAGCGTTTACTTTCATATTATAATGAGACGTTTTTATTTTGTTAATTTTAAATGAATGTGCTATCATTCACAAGGCATGGACACTAAACAGCCCAATCGACATAAGAAAAATGTGTCAATGGCCACACAGCCCCCGAATGCTGATCCCATTCAGTGCTAGTGGGACTCTGCTGAATCAGCATTTTAAAGATCTATCACTATCTGACAGAAACAACTAGGATTATAACAACTTTAAAACATAGGTGTTAAATTAATATAAATAAATACAGGCAGTTTGTATTAATATATAAAAAGGTAACCATCATTCTGGAAGTTCAGCCTACCTTAGAAAGTAAAAATATACAGAATAAAATAACTGAATACGAAATATCTTTATAAGAGCCATTCCACTGAATTGGTAACATTTGTGTCTTCAGGACATATATGTATAAATGCAACTCTAAAATACATTTAATTATTAAGCAAAATGTCCTTCACACCAATCTAACAGCAGATTTTAACTATTTAATTTAAAACATGAATAAAAACTACCTAGAACACTGAAAAAATAGCATTTGTTATGCATCCCCGCTCTCTATCTAAGGTTAACCTTTAAATATAAGCATAAAAATTTTATCAATTTTTGTGTCTCCATAACTCATCTTTGCTTTAAATATTTTAAAAAATCATAATACTTTAGATAAAATACACATTTTAGCCATGTCCCCAGAATTTCACTCCATCCTGTCATTCCAAATCGCTCTCCCCTCTGAAAAACTATATAGGAATATTCCACTAGACAGATTTTCAGCAGGAAGTTACATCATCTGGACCTTCTGAAGGCCATGAGAGGATCAAAAGTTATTATTTTTATGTATTTATATTTTAAAATATTGTAGCTATGACTGTGACAATCAATCTTAACATACTTTCCTGTTACCTATATACATTTTTTGATGTATGGTTTTTCAGGCAAATCACTGCAACTCTCTCTACTATTAACACACATCCCATTATACACTGAAAAAAATGGACTTGGTGGGTCTTTGAATTTAAATAAAATAAACATGTATATGCAACACAAAATATTTATATTCCTTGTGTAAACATAATTTAATTGATTAGGATTAAAATGTTTTGTTTAAATGTAAAATGAACACATTATTCTCACATTGATTAAAATTGATTGAATTGAATACTTAAAGCAATAAAATTGAGTTTGCACACAAAATGGCACCTCCTGAGCAGAAGGTGGCAGTACAGCTCAATGAAAAGGACGTCAATTGCCATAAAAGGAGAATCAATATCGTTTGTTTTGGGCGCCAAAATGAAGACTCAGCAGCAGTCAGTCAGAAGAACTCTCTCAGACGGACACCACGTTATTAAAGTAAGTTCTATTATTTATTTATGTTCACGTTATACGTGATACATCTTCACTAGATAGACAGGTTTTTTTACAATATGTAGCCATTGCAATGACTTGTAGTAAAAATTAGTTTGGAGGAGGTTGGTGGAGTAAGTTAACGTTACAGTCAGTCAGTCAGTCAGTCAGTCAGTAAGTGTAAGGCTCATAAAGAAAAACAGCGTTTTAAAAATGTCAGCTGTATAACGTTATTTCACGTTTGGTAGTTTTATCTGAGTTGAAAACTGTCAGCTCTGAGTTGACTTTTGAGGCACTTTTTACTCAGCTGTTCTATGGAAACGGTTCAGGACAAATAAAACGCTAACCAAACGTTATTCTGTCCAGAGTAAAGTTATCCATGTAAGTAATTTACCAGATGATATCAATTGACTACATTAATAATGACATTGCGTATGAAACAAACTGTCTGCTTAATCAGATGAACAGACCCGCGTCAGTTATTCGTGACTTCGCTACGCCACGAGCAACACTTGATTCTATTAGAAAAAGCTTTTTTTTTAAATGCCTCGCGTGACGTCTGTTATATTAACTGAAAAAAAATCGCTTTGAAGTGACCACACCTTAAAGCTGACGTTTTCAGAAGAGCACCTTGTTGTTTTAAGGTCTCATTTTGTCAAAATTTTGTATGACTGATATAACGTTAATACTTATTTAATTATTGCTCTGTGTATGTGTGACCTTCATCATTTGAGGTTATGTGTTGATTTCACCTCTGAATATTTCCTCTTATAGGTCTATCATCCTTGCACACACTCAAAAGCATTGGTAAGTAATTCCTATCACTGTTTTACTGCTGTTAGTAGCTAAATCTTATTTTTGTAACTAATATACATGTATTATTCTTTGACTCGCAGTACTCAAATATACAATGGTTGGTTAATCTGTTTTCAGATAAATGCTGAATTTAAAAGAATCACTACTGTCTAATGTTCCTGCGTGTCACCTGGACCTCCAATCCAAAAACCTGACGAAACTCTTCTATCAGAAAGGAGGACAGCTAGCAAAAAGGCTTGGAACAATCAATGATCAAATGACAGAAGTAAGTAATATAGATTCATAGACATAAAAATGTGTAAACATTGTTGGAAGTACAGAAAATGTAGTATGTTTTAGTTACATGGCACAAGGGTCATTAAAACACCTGGGAAGATTTAAAGGGGTAGTTCACCCAAAAATAAAAATTCTCATCACTTACTCCCTATCATGTTGTTACAAACCTTTATAAATGTCTTTGTTCTGTTGAACACTAAGGAAGATATTTTGAGGAATGTTTGTACTCAAACCAATCATAAGCCCCATTCACTTCCATAGTGGGGAAATATAATACTATTGAAGTGAATGGGGCTCATGAACGGTTTGGTTGCAAACATTCCTCAAAATAAATGTCTTCCTTCGTGTTCATCAGAACAAAGACATTTATACAGGTTTATAACAACATGAGAGTGAGAATGAGAGAATTCACTTTTGCTGTGATTGTCAGGTATGGTAGCACACACTCGAAATGTGGCCTCTTTATTTAACTCATTCCAGTCTAGTAAACGCGCACACACACCCAGAGCAGTGGACAGTGCAGCTGCCTTGCTTTGTAACCCATATATTTGTAACCAATTGTAACATGCTGTGGCAATGCACATGGGTCTGTATACTTACATTTATATTTGTTTGCATTGTACTAATTTCCAATGACACTTTTATTGTAACAGTAACATTTTTCTGTTTCTTTAACTAAATTGGTCTGTTTTGTACAGGGCATGGATGAAGTCAGCATCAGTGAGGTCATTTGAAGACACCACTGTTGGGATTTGTGCTCTCAAACAACATGCTTCTTGTGATGAAGAAGAGGATCTTTGTATAGTCCTGGAAGCCATGAAGGTGTTGCAACATCATGCCATGTTGTTTGAGCTGATGTATGCCTTAAACCTGAGCTATCCTGATCTCCGCTTTATTTTTGAGGAAATCCAAAAGATTTTAATGGAACTGCATTGAGCGTAACTTAAACGAACCGTTTCTTTCAGTGAAAGGATCAGAAAGACTGTGCTGCTCATTTATGTTCCTTTTATTTATCTTTTTTAAGTGTTTTCTCTTATTAAAACATTAACAGTTTGCTGCTCAGAGTTGATTTTGGAAATGGTTGTTGTATTTTGTTTTTGTTGAATCTTTGATTATCAGTTTATACAAATGCTGTAGCTCTGACTTTCTGAAGGATTGATATTTTCCAGTTTGTAAATCCATTTAAAAAATAATAGTACTTACTGTTTTGCATGTCTCTTTGGAATGCAGTGTTTGTGCTTTAGCACTTCTAAATCTACTGTGATAGTAACTATTTTAAACATTTGGGTCAGTTTCACAGATGGGGCTTTTCCTAGTCCCAGACTTTTGCAATGCCTTAATTTGAAAACATATTGCACTGACATATCTTGACATATATCAGTGCCATTGTTTTGTCTCAAGATGTACTCCAGTGTTGTTTTTGTAATGTAGGTTTGTTTGTAAACTTTTTTTGTAAAAAATATTCTAATATAACTAGGGCCTAGTCATGGACTAATCTACAACCTGTCTGGGAAATTGCCCCTTTGTATGTACTGCATGTGCTGATTGTTGTAATAGTTATTGACTGTTAATGAATTAATGTGTAGTGATTTAAATTAATTGATGATCTGAAAGCAGTGGTTTGCCTCAATATCACTAAACATTTGTTCAAAACTCTTTGCTTTTTATGCCAATGCAAATGTATTTTGTATTTAAAAAAGAAATAAATAACATTTGGATAATTATGGGTGATTATTCTGGGGCCAGAGACATAATGAAATTGCTTTAGAGTTACATAATCCCATAATATAAGCATTAAAAAAGCATGTTGGAATTACAGATGAAAATCTTGTCCCCTTACATAATAAAATTACTTAAACATTACAAAATAAATGTGTTATAGTAAAGAGAAATAGCACTTTGAGTCAACATATTTATATTAGACTACTTAAAACAATTAAAATGTTTTGGTCTGACACATAAAAATTAAATGAGGAAAATTATGTTGGTTTTACACAATCGGATTATGTGGGACCGATGTACACATTAAAATTACGTAAATTGAAAGGATTTTTTTTTTCAGTGTATATTCAGTTATATTTTATGTATTTGCTAAATCTATGCTAAAAAAATCTTGTTACCTTCAACTAAAATACGTACATCTTCCATTCAGAAATCATGTTAAAAGCAGAGATTCTAGTGTTCCTACATTCAATGTTTAGTAAAGATAAAAATGAACTTCAATTTTGACGAGTTACAACATGCAAATGGCACCGGTTCGGTGGAATGGCTCATTAAGTTGTATTCTGTGACTGAAGAATCTCATTCCTGTTAATGCTTTTTAAATGGTTAAAGAATTTATCCATAAAACATTGAAACCGATTAGTTGGGATTTTCAAATCTGGCATACGGACTTGCTCTGCTGAGACCTGACGGAGAGAGGGAAAAGACCAAATTAACACAAATCAAACAATACAATCTAAAATACCTTTTTGGAAGATGTTTGTGGCTTTTCGTGATCTTAATTTAATTTGATCCTATTCTAAGAATTTATCTTTGAAAGATACATTTTAGTAATCAAAAATGATAAAAAGTCACATAAATAAATTGTAAATCGATAGGACACATTGAATTATCACCGGTAGAGGGCGCACAACTACATAAAGACACTTTAAAATGGCTTCTCCTGTAAGCAAAGGCTAGAGAGGATACAGCTACGGCCAATTCTTCCTGAGTTGTTGGGCTTAGGGCTAGGTTTGGTTGTAGGATCAGGATGAAAAACATTGGTTTTGGCTAGAAAGAATACAGCCATGGCCTAACCCTGTGAAATGATGGATTTAGGGGTAGGTTTGGGGGTAGGATTAGGACGAAAACAGCATTTTGGCCGTAGCTGTATCCCTTCTAGCCACAACCCCTCTTAGAACATGTTAAAATACAACTACAAAAAAATTTGTGACAATCACATTAGTTTTTTTCTGTCATGGTGCTGTGTGTATAAATTTTGATGGTATAACTCACCATATTTTTGTCGAATCTCGTCATGTCTTGTCTTTAACTCTTCTTTTCTGTTGCACAAAAAGACAAGGACATGAATTCATTAAACTAAAATGACGCGCACACACACCCTTCAGGCAAGGGTGACAGTTAGTGCCCTTTAAAGTTGTTAAACAGGTTTCACATCTTTTGTCACATCTAAGTTCCTCATTACAAAATGTCTTTTGTCTGCAAGGAAAGAGGTTGAATACCTTAGCTATGTTGCTTATGATTTCAAATAAATCAAAATATATGCTTGTTTAAGGTACACGAGGACAATTATGGCAAATATATTTGACAAATATATTAATTTCTTTCAGCTAATGACCCAAGATGAAATAACTTCCTCTCAAAGACATAAAATTGACATCTTTAACTTTGTATATTTGGTTGACCAGTGACCACTAAGAGGCTCAGTGTTCCCAGCATGGTCAATAATATTGTATAACCCAAATAATGACACATCTAAGTATATTCTTATGGAATAAAAACAAAGCTTAATGCTTTAAATAAGCATGTTAATGAATCACCTTTCCAGGGGTTTAAAATGGCAATTTTTAAAATTAATAGCCATGATGTTTAACCACTAAGCAGCATTATAGGAGGCTGATCTTCATTTGATTCTGGTCTCTTACCTCTGCTCTTGTTTTGTCTTTGTTTTATCTGCCCGCCGGTTCATCTTGTTGTCAAATCGAGAGGATCTGTAAAAGACAAAGCTTCCTATATTAAAAAAAACTGACACCTTCAATGTCTACTATTCAGCATGATAACCTCCTTTAAATAACATAATACTAAATTTCCTTCATACTTATCTCTCTTTACTCATACATAAAGGTGGGGAACAAGTAATGCCCAAATGGAGGGTATAAGTTTATCAATGCAGTGCTATGCTGTATCATATGACATGCATTAGGTTACCAAATTTTATGTGTTCAGACTTACCCAATGTTCTCACACTTGCAGCAACAGAATATGCAGATAAAAAGGGCAATGATGAGGATCGCCCCAATCACTGACAATGCAATTATCAAGCTCTGGAAGTTCACTAAATTTCATAACAAAAAGAAGAAAGGTTATTAAGTATTAAAATCATCACCAGGTGATGTGGTATCTACTCATATGCAATCCAGTGTGTGAATTTATATTTGTTTTCTATAAAATACACACACATAGGATGGCTTAAAAATTAGTAAAATATGGATTAATTTTCAATTTGGGGTGAATTATTTATTTAAGTTTTGTTCTAAATACTTGCACCATGCATCAATAATATATTATAGTGAAGAACAGAAATTGTAGGAAAAATGTCTTACTTGAGCAAAGACCCCAGCGAGCATCATTGAGTGGGCAGAGGGTTTGGGGAGGCAAGATATTTTTGGCAGGGTATGTCAAACAACTTTTAGTCTTGATGCACCATAGACACTAAAATGTATTGAAAACAAAGACTGTTTAAACAGTGTAGGAAGATGCATTTAGTATAACAGTTATTGGTAAAACATGCTGGTTATGTGAATTGGACATGTCAAATTGCCCTTTCCCCAATGTGTGTAAAAATGTCGTTGTCCGAGATAACAGTGCAGTTTGTCCGTTTAGGGCTACTGTAGAAAGTAGTGCAAAATGGCGAATTCCATGTAAGGGGACCCACAGTATATGTAGATAAAAACAACTCATTCTAAGTTAATAAAACATAAAAGTTTGTTTTGTAAGGTCTTTATAAACCACTCATAATATAGTTATATACATTTTTGTCAAGAGATCCTTCTAAAAGTTCCACAGTGCACCTTTAACTTGTATATAGCTTAACTGGTTATCGCCATGAATATAGCTGTAGATGCTGGAATTGCGTTAATAATTTATTTATAAATGTATAAATAGATAACTGTGATGACAACAATAAAAATGACATCAGTAGTGATGAGCTTTCATGGTTAAAAATGGCAACTCAATAGAATAACGTACGTCATTAACCTGTGTTTCTGGTATTTAAACATCTGTGTGCATATTCACAAATATGGAATGTCAACGTCAAATGTCATTTCATAGCTTAAAAAAAAACACAGAGAAATGCCTTGCTCGACCTGATAACAGATCGTGAGAACAAGCAAGACATAGTTAAATTCTTAACATGAGCTGTTGACAGTTTATTTCAAATGCTAGTATGTTTTATATTACACAATTTCTGGATTTTAGAGTTTGCAGTGAACTTAACTAAAGGGATAGTTCACTTTAAAATGAAAATTCTGTCATCATTTTCTCATCCTCATGTTGTTGTAAACCTGTATGAATTTCTTTTTTCTGATGAACACAAAAGAAGATATTTTGAGAAATGATGGTAAACACACAGCAGATAATGACCATAGACTTCCATAGTAGGAATAAAAAAAATGATGGAATTTAATGGGTACCGTCAACTGTGTGCATACCATCATTTATCAAAATATTTTCTTCATCATTTATCGCAATACTTCCAAAATATATTTTTCCTACTATGGAAGTCAATGGTGACTATCTGCTGCGTGTTTACCATCATTTCTCAAAATATCTTCTTTTGTGTTCCTCAGAAAAAAAAACTCATACAGGCTTAGAACAACAAGAGGATGAGTAAATGATGACAGAATTTTAATTATCCCTTAAGTTTACAATGCTCAAATGCTGTGGCCGATTGCCAGTTTGGAATCTGGTATTCACAAGAGCAGGGGCGTTGCACAAGATCTCAGGCCCAATGCATAGGCAGTCCTGATGGGCCCCCATGCCCCACCCCCATAATATATTCCAGACTTATCAAGGGCCCTATTTGCCTTTGGGGCCCTGGGAATCAGTACTGGTTTTACCCCCAGTCCGACGCCCCTGCACAAGAGCTCAGCAAGTCTCTATAATATTCTAGTCCCTACATATAGCTCAAGTCTCTTCTTTAATGTAAGTCTATAGTATATCTTCAAGTGGTCTAAACTGTTATTTGGGCAATCTACTTTTAAATAAAGTGTAACAACTTAAACAACACACAATATCCACAACAAGTTGAGGCACCAAGGTGGTCAACATCCACTCCTTTTTAAAAAGTCTGCCCTTGGGTTCTGAAAACAACGAAAGACACTGGGATTTCAAACGACATGAGGGTAATTAAGCAGTCACAAACGTTTAATTTTTGGGTAAATTGTCCCTTTAAGCCCTTGACTAAAATGCATGTCGAAGGGTCAGTTTCCCGGAAGTTTTAGATTAATCCATGACTAGGCCTTAGTTATACTACAAAAACATTACTGGTGTGCATCTTGAGACAAAACAATAACATTGATGTATGTTAAAATCTGGGGACATTTCACAATACTTTTTTAAGATAGTGTCCTCAGAGTACTTATGTGATTACCATATAGATAATTATAGCCTGTTAAAATTGCCACTTTGTAGGTGTGAGCAAATATGTTTTTGGGTGTGTCTTTAAAATGCAAATGAGCTGATAAAATGCAAACACTGATCGCCATAATGGTAGTTTGTTGAAATTGAAACTCAATTGTGCTATCAATTATTATCTCTCTGCACTTAATGGCAGTGCCATGGTTAGATAGTTGCATATTAAGGGGCGGTATTATTATAATAAGATCCCCTTCTGACATCACAAGGGGAGACAAATTTCAATGACCTATTTTTCACATGCCTGCAGAGAATGGTTCCCTTTAACTGAAAACAGCTTGCATGAAATATATCAGTGCCATTGCTTTGTCTCAAGATGCATACCATGTTTTTTGTAAGGTATGTTTATAACTAAGGCATAGTCCTGGCTTAAGAGGGTCCGCATACAGTGCACATGATGCAAATTTCATCATCAGAAAAGTAGAACAGACGCTTGGTTACAATTTTGGAGAATTGCATGTCAGGTCCTATGCAGGACTATAAATCCTGCTTTAAGCCCTGTCTTGGACACTGTCCCTTTATGATTATGACTGTAAGATGTACATTGTATTATATAGTATTGCTTCCCGTAAAATGAAGCCACTTTGGATAAAAGCATCTGCTGAATGCCTACAGTAAGTTTAAATGTAAATAATGATTATGAAACTATCTCGACTGTAATGAAGGTAAAAGAGTAGGTACATATGTACAGTAGTGAAATGTTTTCCCTTTTTGGACGATTTTATGAACAAAATAATATTGATGCTTGCTTTGGCTGCCTTAATGATGCATGACTGACTTTATACACACCATTTGTAAGGGTTTGGAGGGGGAGGCACTGGCAGTTTCCTGTGACTGAGCTCCAGAAAAGAATGTTATGAGCTATAAACATCCAGAACAGCCCAAACCTGTTCCACAGGTAAGATGGGTGATAATCTCACGAGTCTGAAAACATCCAGCCAATCCAGTACATTTCTTTCTTCTGACGCTCTGAGTGTGATTTAATGCTTTTTAATGTTATTGTGTTTGCATTTGTTTTTGGTGTCGTCAGATATTTCACATATAGATTAATTTAGGTCAGTTTACCAACATGTTTACCCTTTAGTAAGCATGCACAGTGCACACATAATCCCAATGAAACAGGCCAAAATAAGGATTAGGATAGAAAGTGAAAGAAAGACAAATACAACGTTTTTCCAAACTCACAGACACATTTGCCAAGCATTCTTCACAATTAGTGGCATTTTTGCGTTCACAACCTAAACAAATGAGGAGAAAGGGTAAACAAACATTAGTTTATATTTCTTCTTAATGTGCATTTTTGGAGACACTCTTATCTTTTATGTTTAAGTTAAAAATCTCATACCAATGTCTCCTAAAAATGCTTACAATTCTAATATGTTGTTTTTACTTTTTTGTAATATCCTTAGCAGTGACACTGAGTGCATGACTTTATAGTTTAATTAACCCTTTGAGACAATGGTTTCCCAGGACATCTCTAGCTATGAAACCTATGCCTGGGAATTCCATGTAATGTTGTTACTAGGTATTATTTACTAGGGATGACAGTGTATTAGCCTTCCATTGGCAGTAAATGT
This sequence comes from Paramisgurnus dabryanus, assembly GCF_030506205.2. Lineage (NCBI taxonomy): Eukaryota > Metazoa > Chordata > Actinopteri > Cypriniformes > Cobitidae > Paramisgurnus > Paramisgurnus dabryanus. The sequence continues at coordinate 8,013,636 of NC_133343.1, forward strand.
TCAGTATTAAACTTTAACAGTAATAAACTAACATACAGGCTCTGGAAACAACTAGAATATAAATAATTCTACAAATATTACTAACCAACATACAAATGTAATAGAAAAATGTATACTAAAACTAAAGACATATTAATTAAATGTGTTAATTGATTTATAGGCATTTTCTATAAAATGTAAATTAAAATGTACATTGTTTTGTTTATCTTACTTGGAGGTGGTGCCGTAGTCGGTGCCGGTGCTGTAGTCTTTGCCGGTGCTGTAGTCTTTGCCGGTGGTAGTGTAGTCTTTGCCGGTGTTAAAGTCTTGGCCACTGGTGTAGGCTGTGCCTGGGTAGCGTTAGTAACGTTATTCTGTGCCAGCGTTGAACTTAAACCAAAGACAAGTAGTAAAAAACAAATAAATCCCATCTTCCCTTCTTCCAAATGAGTAATATTAAAAAGATCAACTATTCTATTTACTGAAAGCCAAAAACGAGATAATGTTTGTTGTAATGAATTGTGGCAATGCGAAACAATCGAAACTTAACGCGACCTAGCAGTTACGAACAGGTTATGTAGTTTTTTTATGAAACAGCAGGGAAGGGAACAGGATTTTGGAGGTTGAAATACAACTCCTACTATGGTGAAGGAGTGGCTTATGAATATTAATCGGATAATGATGACGTCGTGTTTCGCTTCCAATGACGATAGTCCAATTACTTGTTGTTATTATATTATTCATGTGGTACTACGATTCTTGTAAATGTCTTCTGTTTAATTTATTTATTTTTTATTTATTCCCTAAAATTTCTTCAAAGAAGTTTCTGTCTTTGATGACGGTTTTTCTGTAAGGATGTTTATCTGTTCTCTAATTAATAAAAGAAATATAAAAAATTGTCGTGCATCGGTTTAGATAGAAAACTTAGCCCTTTTAACTAAGTTACTTAACTACAAGTTTAACTACAAGTGCTTGGGTAATTTAATAATATTTTACGCATTATACTATATTTTATTGTATAATATGTCATTAAACGTATTAAATAAGTTCCTTGCGTGACTACTGTATCGTGGTGGTGGCTAGAAGAGATACAGCAACGGGCAAAATTAACGCTTTTATCCTAATCCAACCTCAAAACCTAACCATAAACCCAACATTTAATGGGATTAGTTTTTTATCCAATCTAGCCAGACTCGCTATTTTATCCTAATCCTACTCCCAAGCCTAAACCCAACATCTCGCGAGATTTAAGCGTTAACGTTAGCTGTATCTCAAAACACAATGCCAAAACAACAAAATACAATGACAACTCAAAACAAGTATCCAGATGAATTTATTAATAAAATGAAAGAGAAATGGCGTCCCCTGGTGTATGATAGCAAAAAACAGGCAGCATAATAAAATTGTCAAACAATTGGTAAACAAATCATGAAACTTATAATATGATATTACACAAAAGCACAAAATAAATCACAACTTGCAGTAACATACAATAATTTATTTTGTAAAGCCAGTTACAAAAGAAACATCTTTTCTCTCTGTATGTTCTAATAAGCACAATTATTCCTTTTTGTATAATTTATTGTACACGAACAATGACGTTGAGTAAATTACATTCAGGCCTTGTACTGGCTGCCTGCAGCTGAGCAAGGACCCCTGTGTGAATGTGTGAGAGAGACAGAACCAACCATGCCATGTGTGTTTGTTTAATACTGATCTTTATGTGAAGTGTGTGCATGTGTGTGTCGTGTGAGTGTGTTAGTATATTTGTATGAGGCAGGGTGAAACTAGCACATCTTCTCGGCTGTTCTCTGTCAGTCATACTGTTTACTTGTTCTGTTGATTGTGAGGTAACAGAAATGAGCACACCACCTGCTTCTAACACACACATACACACTCTTTGTTACACCTCATCACAAGAAATACTGTATATCAAATCATAACAGATAAATACACCAAACCCTTACCCCTTCTATATTTAAATATTTTATAAATATGATCATAATTCACACTCGGAAATAGCCATACATCTAAACACTTTCTTCATAATAATCCCTTTCTCTTCTGTTTTTCAATAACTGGTAAATTCAGACATACACATTCACAAAATAATTGCATTACACTGACAAATATCATTTGCATATCAAACAGCAACATTTCACAGATACTATTGCAGGATTATACTCGCACAAAAAAACAACAGACAAACTCATTCTGTGTAGATCAAGAGTCTCTTGCCTGTTTCTCTGTGGCTGCTTGGCAACAGTCTAAAATGGGTAAGAACACCTAATGTATGAAGATCTACCATGACGAGAAACAAACTCGCTTGGGCCTTGCGGTAGATGACAAAATGCCAACAAGCAAAGTAATATTCACGATAAAAGATTGCAAACTTCTAAATGTGTGTCTCTGTATACGAGATGTTATTAAAAGTTAATGGTGATGTTTGATAGGCAGGTTTGGTACAAAGCAGTTGATCCATCTGAGAAACCGATATGCCAAACGTGAGATCCTTTGCTGGTTGGTCAAGCTGTTCTTTAAAGTCCTCATGAAATCAAAATGCGAGTTGTGTGGCTTTTAGTCTTTGTGCTAGATTTTAAAGGGCACATATTATTTTAAAGATGTAATATAGGTCTCAGGTGTGCCTAGAAAGTTGTTAAGTTTCAGCTTAAAATATCCCACAAATTATTTGTACATGTCCAAAAAAGTGCTGTTTTCATGTGTGTACCTTTAAATGCAAATGAGCTACAGCCCCTCATTCCCTTACCAACAGACAGTGAGCGGTTTTGGTTAAAAAGTGATGTAATTGTTGTGAATACAGCCTGAGACTATAGTATATTTAGACGCATTAGCGCTACAATGTGCTAACAAACAAACGTTTGGGTAAATTTAACCAGTCAAAAAGTGACTGTGGGTGGGGCTTTATCAGTGTGACGTAACATTAAGAAGAGAATCAAAACAGCATGTCTAATGTGGCATCCACACCAGACGGGGAAGAGGCGGCAAGCGCGAGTGATTTACATGTTAAAGTCAATGCAAATACGCGAATGGGCATCCTGCGGCATGGTACGTGCGAATGGCACAGTGCGAATAGCGAGGAACTGAGCGAATTGAGTGTTGCCGCGGAAAATGGGCGAGTTGAAAAATCTAAACTTTGGCGGATATTCGCACCTTAACTCTTTCACCGCCAGCGTTTTTAAAAAAAAGTTGCCAGCCAGCGCCAGTGTTTTTCATGATTTTCACCAAAGTTTAATGCCTTCCAGAAAATGTTCTTCTTTAAATAAATAAACATACGATATACCAAATGAAAGAACAGACCCTCTGCTTTCAAACAAAAAAACCCGTTTCATCCTACCTTTAGTGGTTCTTTTGCAAACAGCTTTTGAATATGGGTAGGTTTTTGCAAAAACACCATATTTTGAGCAAAAAGCAAAAATAATTCCATTTTTGTGACGGACTTTTCATAGAGATCCCATCCAGAGCGATCTTTAAAACAGACACGGACATGCAGCAGCTTGCCATAGGGCAATACTTCCGGTTTTAAAAAGTTGCGGAAGTCGCCACCTGGTGGATAATAGCGGTATTGCGGAAAGACAGAAAATCTCGTCATTGGCGGGGAAGCGTTTTCTCTTAATTGACGAGATATCTCGTCAATGGCGGGGAAAGAGTTAATAGTGATGTAATTACAGGGAGGGAGTGGAGAAATGTCCGCGTGAATGTCTGGAATGATGCGCGAATGAAGCGAGAAAACTCAAAATGTTCAATCGTCCAACTTTGCGTGAATAGCACGTGTTTGCCGCCTCTACCGCCACTGGTGTGATCGCACAGTAATGAGACTGCTTTGGTTAAAGGCGCTCTAAGCGAATCTGTTTGACGTCCCTTCCTGTTGAAGTTCAAAGTGTTGTCAAACAAAATGGAGCGTAGCTAACTCCTCCCCTCCCTTCTGTGCTTTCTGAACGAGTCAGGAAGGCGCCCCAACCCCACCCCCAAATCCTTCTTGTCATTTATTGGCTGGAACACTTTTTTATGTTTCGTAGTGGTAGGTTTGACCACTCTGTTTTTGTTGCAGTTTGCAGAGCCCGGGCTGTCTGCAGAGACCGCGTTTTTTTACATTACAGTGTGTTCAGAGGACAGGCAGCTTGCAGATAGTGAGGAGATGTTTACTGTATGAAACAAAAAATGTTTTATGGCATAAAACGCGTGAATTCGCTTAGAGCACCTTTAAATGGGTATTTTATTTATGCCCAAACACCTTGTAAAAGTGGATTTTTCATAATATATTCCTATTAATATTAACAAGTAATTTATATTGAATGTTAAGATAATTCAATTTATATATATCACATATATTTTTTAAATGTCGTTCCCCAATACCACATGCCACAAATAATAGTTTGGGGCCTTTGCATTCCTTGCATGGATATACAGGCTTGGCACTGCTTTATATGATACTCAACAATAATCCAATCTCTGTTCACATTTCCGAAATACAGCACCCAAGTTACCCAAGTTGTAGCATAGACCGTTTCTCTTTAACGTTAAGCTTTTAGGCCAATGTTGCACTCACTGGGTATGCTTTTGTGCACTGGTACAGCATAAGTTACACAAGCATTGCATGACTGGCAAAATTACAGTAAAAAAGAAGGAAAATGGTGCATGTAAATACATCAACTCACTTTCAAATGTAACACATTAGCATATTTAAGTATAGACTCTGCCATTTAATACAAAACAAGACGTTTGTTGTTACATTGATAATGCGTGAATAGTCTTAAATGTGTGCACACAGTCAGTGCTGTAAGGGCTCTGTTGGCTGATTTCCACAAAATGCTGGCCACAGAACAGGCACTCCAAATATACTGGTATCTGATTGGCTTACTGCCTGTACTCCAGAAGCTCTCCAAACGGCCATCATCAGTCATGGCGTTAGGGTTTACTTACACTATGCGTACCGAACCATACCCACAAATCTGGTTCGTTTGACTAGTGTGATCGCTGCGTACCGCACTTGCAAAATGGCTCCATAGGTGAACCAGGAACTCTATAATCCATACTCTGTTCTTATACACAAACATGACATCCACACCTCAGGAAAACTACTGGTTAATAAAGTTACAGGTTGTTAACTGTTAACTGCACCATCACAGACTGAAAAATAAGGATAGTGAGAACTAACCGGGTTTGGTTATTAGTTATTAGTGCTGGCAGTAGGGTGGGTGAGAACAGTGAGGCGTCATTGTGCTTCGTAAAAGTGAAATAAAAAAACAACAACTAAATAGCTGGAGTGTGCTGTTGTATACGAGACAGGTACGACAAAGGGAGTTTAAGTTATAATCCCCATAGAGTTGAAATCTCTGCTGTCTCACTCTTCTGAATCCACGATCAGCCCTTTATTCCACCGTAAACACACTATCATCCTCCTGGCTGCTTTAAGATCTCTGGTTGGTGTTGATCACCTCATCCAGGCACTGCTGTTGCTGGTGACAGACATGATACTGCAGCGCTTTTTAACTATCATGTTGATGTACGCCTTCATGATCTTTGTGATTTCACCCACCTTAAAGCACAAAATAAAACACAATGGTTAATCACTGTTATTAAAACAGCAACTCATTGACTCTTCATGCAAATTAAACCAATTTGAATAATGGTAAGACAGTTTGACACATAGGTCACTATACTGTAAATCTGTTAACCATGGGTTTGACAAACATCACTTGCTGTTAAGCTCAAAATATGAATCTTTTTTCTCACATTTAGCATTTTAATAAAAAAAAAGATTAAGCTTGGGTGAAAAAAGTCATATACAACTAAGATGACATGAGAGTGAGTAAATTATACATTTTGATAATTTGGTGAACTAGTCATTCTAGTAGTTCATAGCAACCACTGTAATAGTTTTTGTCATCGTTTCAATTTTATGATTTAACAACATACAGAGGTACACTGTTGGTCAAAAAATAGTCCCAAGCTGTCACTGGGACGGTACCCTTTTAAGGGCACATATTATTATATGATGTAATATAAGTCTTAGGTGTGCCCAGAATGTGTCTGTGAAGTTTCATCTGAAAATACCCCTCAGATAATTTGTTATTGCATGTCCAAAATGCCCCGATTTGGGCGTGAGCAAAATGTGCTGTTTTCGTGTCTGTGCCTTGAAATGCAAATAAGCTACTGCTCCTCACTCCCTTACAAAAAACAGTGAACGCTTTTAGTTAAAATAGATCTGATTAAAACAGTCTGAGACAATAGTATCTTATTAGTATTGAGATAAGGCAGACAGCATAAAACTCACTGAGGGCGGAAACTATGGTAATGCAGGACTGCCTGTCAGTGGCTGTGGGGGGGCTTTATCAGTGTGACGTCATATTAACAAGATAGTTAAAACCGCATGACTGCTTTGGTTTAATGGGGATTAAAAAAGAAGGAGTGGTTGGATTTTTTTTATTGTAGGGCAGATGTGTTCATACACTGCTAACACACATTTATGTCCAAACACCTTGTAAAAGTGGATTTTGCATAATAGGTGCCCTTTAACAAGGTCCTAATATATACCATTTAGGTACAGATATGTATACATTCGGAAACCAATATGAGGTACTAATCAAGGGGAAACCTTCCGATCTCTCTGATGAAGCCAATACGGAAGAGATTTAAACTGCAATTCATCGACTGACCACTAGAGCTGGCTCCTAATGGGTGTTAATTCCCATAGACCCCCATGTTAAAATGCCCAACTTTACAGCAAAAAATTTTTTTACAGTCTGGTACAAAATGTGCTTTGGTCTATATAGCTAATTTTTCCCTTCATGACAACTGTGAGTTTGTGTAACTCAGGTGAACTGCCACTGCTGTCCCTACCGTCGAGCTAGGCGGGCATGGTTTCAGCAACCAGCCACTTCAGCTTCACCCAAGTCCCGCCTCTTTACCCATTTTCGGTTTTCCGTGAGTGATGCGCAGTGACGCGATGGCAAGATGGCGACGGGAAGCCCCGTCAAATATTGGCTTTAAAAAAGCTCTTCACAAACCTATGGTTGACGTCAAGAACACTACGTCCATATTTTTTACAGTCATGGTACTAATACGAACTCTTAAGGTACAACGGTGTACTAGCTGTACGTTCACAACGCCGCAGACTTGAGCTTCCAAAGAAGCTCAGGCCGCCGAATCAAGGACGCTTGTAAAAAAGTACAGGGAAGCTTATTGATGCTTTGGCCGCTCTGAATTCTGTTTCTCGGAACTAATGTTTTTGTAGGAATGAAAGTTTACATCGTATGTTTCTCCAGAATCAGCTATCAAAAACGTCTAGGCTATATTCCGATGGTTGCTGGCATTTTACCGCTGCTTGCTGCTGACCCGTGTAATAGCTAATTACCATAAAGTTGAGCTTCTTTCAACTTTCTGATTGACGCTCTGGTCGCTCAAAACGCGACGCAGATGGATTTGACGCTCCTTGCAGCTGAGAGAAGCTAGCTTCCATTGTAAATGAATGACTTCCGGTAACTTTGAAAGCTTAAGTCTGTGGCGGTGTGAACGTACAGTTATTTAACAGCTAGGGACCATTTTTTTCCAAATGTATATGTTGTCGTCGGTTACCTGAGGCGTTTCGAAGAACATCTCTCTTTCATCAACAATGATTTTGTATGTGCTGGGCTGAGGTGCTCCAAAGAAAACGATGTGCTCGTACTGGAAGGTCTCAAGTGGTTTGGGATCACCACGTTTGTACACCGAGACGTTTTCAGCACTTACACCCAACCACAGGTCATGAGGAAAGCCCCCCTCCTTACACTGCACATAGACACATGAGAACACACATACACAATTTATTATGCTGATTATTGACACTAGACAAATACCAAGACTTAACATTGCATTTACAGCAAATTGCTACAGTAATATTATGCAAATTCTTTTTATCGTTACGAGACTTAAGCCTGGATTTCACAGACAGGGCCACATAAGAATTTTCCGGCAATACATTTGTGGAACCACTTCCTGATAATAAAGCCCAACAGGAACATCAGTTAAAGGTAACCTGGTCTTTTCTTAAGGATATTTTGAGTCTTAAATGATCAGCACCTCCACATCAAACAGTGTTGATCCATATCCCGGCCACTCTTTGATGATGGTCATGTAACTGAGCATGGCCTGGTGTTGAGGCATCCCCTGCAGGCGACTCCATTTCTCCAACACACTTGTGAGAGTGGCCGACATCTCTTCCTTCACAAACATCTCCAGCATCTGTTCCTCCTCCACACGCTGTTTCTTCGTCGACCCGGTCTTTAAGCTGCGTCTCAGGGTTCCATCCAGGAAGTTGGGCTTACGTCTTTCTAAAGTATGACCTCCTGGCCCTGAGATACCAGCCTGTGCGCCAGCGACCCCTGCTTTAGTGGACTGAAAGATCCGCGCTCGGAGACGCCCGACCGGGTACACGCTGCTCAGGCTCCAGGGTGTACGGGCCACATCGCCGTGGATGTACTGTAAGCGCAGGGCCGCCAAGTGCTGGAGGGTCTCCTCAGAGGCGGGAAAATGACCACTGATGAGACTCTCGTGAGCCTTAGAAAAATGTGAAAAAAGAGAGAGTGAACGTCAGATAGAGAGACAGCATGAGCAATGAAAAGAAAAACAGACTATTACTACGAGTTATCAATTAAGAGAAAACATTTGCATAAAAAACGTGTTCCTGATGAATTTATATGCAATACCGTGATTATCCACTAGATGGATGCACTTACCCAATTTATGAAAAAACTGAAGCCAAAACAATTTTACTAATTTTAAACTGTATATGTTTTGGTACTCATTCTGAATCTGATCTCTAACAAAATTCCTTCACAAAAATGCAATTATTTCAGCTTTTTGCAAAAAAATGTATGTTTAAAGAAAAATACCCATATTTAGTTTATAAGCAGAGAAAAAAATATAGATAGGATGAATCGTTTTGTTTGTTTGTTTATTGTCTGTTTGAAAGCAGAGGGTCTATTCTTTCATTTGAAATATTTGTATGTTTATATATTTTTACTGTGGGTTCACACAGCCGCATTTGAGACGTCAAATTCGTGTCTACCGCGTCTAGTTTGCCGCTTGAACATTTTGATTTTACTCGCTTCATTCGCATGTGAAAGCCTTGTGTGGTATTCTAGTCATTAAGACATTCATGCAGAAAATCGCATCAAGGGAGGGGCTTCTGCGACTCCACTAGCTTTTCTTTTTTATCAGTTTGTGTGTTATTTAAAAATCGAACCTAGCCTGTTAAGCTACAGGAACACTTCATTGTTATAATGTTAATGTAATGATGTTTACATTACAATGTTACATTACAATAATGTGTTGTAACTGATGAAAGTAAATTACTATATATTTTAAAGTATTCTCTTTAAACTCTAGCTGCGTTTCCATTAAATATTTGTGCAAAACTTTAACGTTATTTTTTAAATGTCGACAAAAAACTATTGAGAAATGATGCCACTTCCATTAACCGATGTTATGCGACTAAAACGTACCAACCAAACATACGACGCCATTTGACAAGAATGATCATGTGACTTAAGCACGTCAGGTGACCTGTAAATGCGAAAACAATAGGTGTATTCAACCTTATGCGGCGCTGCGCAGACCGATCGGCGGCTGACTTAAAGCAGTGCATGCCGGTTACTAATTTTGTCCGACTTATGTATGGTTTAAAAGTACCGCGGGAGCATTTCGAGGGTAACCGTGACAACAATCACGTGCGTTTCATGCGATCCAACCTTCACTTCAACTAATAAACATTATAAATTCATATTTTTATAACAGGAAAAAAGCAGCAATAAAAATATTCGCTATAAAATGTCAGCCGTTACTTATTCACGATACAGCACTTGCCTCAAGTACCTTATTGCTTTTATAAAACGGTTACCACACAATATTAAAGTAAAAAACAAATTGTGCAACTTTCATGAAGTTAAATCAATAAAAAGCATTCCTTCCGCTAGAAAAAAAATAGTCCCTGACCATGAACAAAAATGTGTTCCAATGTGTAATATGCATGAAAGCTCAAATAAAAACAACAAACCGATACGTGTGGTTGCTAAGGGTGTTGCTAAGGGCGCAGTGATAAACAGAACCGTTGGGTGAAGCGGTCATATCAGTGGTTTATCGTGAATAAAGCACACCTATTGACCAATCAGAATCAAGGATTGGAACTAACCGTTTTATAATAAAAGGTTTGTTTTTATCAAATTCACCATCTAATTCACTTCATTCGCGATTAAAAAAAGGAAACACGGCAAGCAGCAGGTATCCGGCTTGATGGCTCCGTCTTCTGCTACTCCCACGACTGCAAGCGGCAATCTTTGACGATCGGTCTGCGCAGCGCCGGATGATCTCGATCACACCTAATGGTTTCCATTTCAGTTTTGTGATATATTCCTTTTTCGAATTGCCTGAAAAACCACATCACCCGAGTGGAAAATCTTTTTTGCGATATATGGAAATAGCCGTGTTTCCATTGAGCATTGTTTCAATTCGCTATTTCAATTTGCGCAATTTGAATAGAAATGGAACCGCAGCTACTTTTGCTTGACAAAATATTTCAGTGTGCGACTTGATCACTTGTGATACCAAATGAAGTCGAACACAGCTCTTCTGTCTTGTCCTCCGACCAAACATACCGCATAATTTTAAAAGAATGATATAGTGACTTTTACGTACTTCAAGTAAACTGTAAATGTAAAAACAGCACTTTGCATTGCAGTTTTTTGAAATATTCCTTTTTAGATTTGCCTTTCAGAGTCACCCAAGCGTAAAATCTTTTTAGCAATATATATGAATTTGCGAAATTGCCATGTTTCCATTGGCCGCAAAAAATTGCTTTTTCAATTTGCGCAATTTATAGGATAATAAACACAGCTACTGTTGCTTTAACAACATTTTTAAATTAAAATGTCATTTTAATAATGCTCTGATTGTTAAACTAAATATACTTTTGCTGTTCACCTGCTCAAACATGAAGGCAAATTCTACTCCCTCTTTAGGCATGCTTTCAACATCCAGGAAACAATAGAGCTTAAAATACAGCCTCCAGGGACCATCGTCATCCTCTTCCTCACCACCTGCCAACCTAAGGGCCCAAAGCAGCATTTATAAAAATAAAAATGCCATAACATGTTTTTTTTGTGATAAATTGTCATGGTTTACCTCTCAAACTTGGCAAGAACATCTGCCACAATGACACGGCTCTCCATGGCCCGACTCTCCACCTTGTTGTGCTCAAACAGTGAGAACATGTTTCTGCTGTTTTCCATCGCCAGACCACGAATCAGTTTCTCTACCACCTTGATACGGTAACATTTAAAATATATGGTTAACTTTCATTATAACATGCTGTGTGTGCTGTCTCATTTACAAAGCAAGGAAAATACAAAGCAATGCACAAAGAGAAGAGGCTTGGTCAGCAATACAGCCGACATCTTACCTCTCCGGCTGTTGTGTGCGAGTTGATGGATATCTTGCAAGATCCCCCTCCATGGCAATATACAGTAGTTGTCATTTCCTGCCTGATCAGCAGGGCGGCGATTTCTTCCTGAGAGGGCACATACTCCCTGGTCTTTGTCTTCTTCAGGGTCTCACCAATGAAATGTGCATACTTCTCTATCTCTGTGCCAGCGTAGCGCTCCCTTACCCTAAAATATTTTTACAAGAGATGCCAAAAATGAAGGGGGTGACCCACAAAATGGAATTATTTAAGAAAAAGAGCAGGGTGCTTCTCAATTACCTTTTTAGGTGGAATCTGAGGTATCGCAGGATGGCACGGCTAGGCAGGAAGGTGCAGCTCATGCAGGTGAGAAGGTGCCAGTGGGCGCGGTTCGCCGGACTGTTGGGTTGGGGCACGTGATTGGTCTGTTTGATCAGCTGACAGTACACCTCGTCTCTCAGCAGCCGCAGGTCGTGGCAGGTCTGCAGGATGCCCTGGATGATGGGGACAGGGTCTGAGACTATCTCCATCTCCTGAAGCGAGTTGAAGATCTTCACTGCCTCATCCTGCAGGCTTCCGTATCCCTTCTCCTTTTGCACTTTGGAGAGAAGAATCGAATGTCAGTAAAATGTGAGAAAATGTCAAAAAAAGGATACAAATACATGTTAAGTTTATGAAATGAAGCTGAGATAGACTTACAAGGTTCGCTGACCTCTCCGTATGGCAAAGGCAGGAGAGGTGAATGCAAGGGATGCTGGGTATATCTAAGGATGGGGTTTCGACGATACATTTGTTCCACAGCCTCAGAGTTCACACTGTTCTCCTGTACAAGTGTCAAACATTAAGATAGTCATAATAGGGCTTGTAAGTAGCTTAAATGGTAGAGCAAGGTGCTTACAAAAGGTAATAAGTTCAATTCCCAGGAAATGCACATAACAAAACATAAAAGCTAAAAATAGCTTTAATAAATTTAACTCTTTCCCATCATTGACAAGTTATCTTGTTAATTAAGAGAAAACGCTTCTCTGTCAATTACAGGTTTTTACGGCAATCCATATTTTCGCTATTATCCACTAGGTGGCACTCTTACACAACTTATAAAACACTGAAGTATCCATGACTTCAAAAACAGTAAAAACTCTGTGTATGTTTTGGTCATTGCTCTGAATCTGATCTCTAACAAAAGTCCTCTATAAAAATGCAAATATCATTTGCTCAAAATTTGATTTTTTTTTAAGAAACCTATCCATAATTGAGAGGGGATAAAAAGAGAACAAACGAAGATATGATGAAACGTTTTTGTTTGTTTGTTTGAAAGCAGAGGGTCTGGTTTTTCATTTTATATATTGTATGTTTATATATATATATATATATATATATATATATATATATAAAAAAACATTTTATGGAAGGCATAAACTTTTGTGAAGATCATTAAAAATGTTAGCGCTGGCTTCCAACTTTAAGAAGAAAAAAAACGCTGGCAGGAAAGAGTTAACAGTCCAAGTATCTTTACCTTGATGTCTCTTATGAGCTGCTGGGTGGGTGTTTCAATGGGTGGTTTATTCTCAATGACACCCTGAATGGCAGATACCCAGCGCATTGCCTCATTGAGCATCTTGGTGTACAGACGATAAGAATGTTTACGACCATGAACTATGATGTTCCAGTAACCTGCAATCCAGATCAGCAAGAAGTAAACCGAGTTTATAGAAGATTTTACAAAGTAATTGCATGTACATTTGGTGTCCAAATTCATTATCTTTTCTGCTTTTTTAAATGGTTATATTTTTAATTTTTCAAATATTTGGAACGCTTTGTTGTGGATCACAAAATGCTACAGGCCATACAATATAATATTTTTTTGTAAATTGGTCTTATATAGCTGAAAATCATTGTCAATTCTGTTACCGTCAACCTCTGTTACCAAGGGAAACCCCATTCACACAGCACCCTTTCCCAGACAATTTCCATAAAATTGGCAAAGAGGCTTCTGTGGGAACACAAACACGTCCTGTAAGTGTTCTGGTATCGCTCCCGTAAAGAGGACCTAGTAACATTGCTGTGGAAAAAATCTACTAAATACGTCACATGTCTTTACGGGATCTAAACGGTATGTGTGTGAATGCACACACTCACAGATTCTGGAAAATCATTGGCAGTATTCCGTGTATTTTCCATAATCTCTGTGTATAAAGGGCTGTAGAGTAACAGTGTTGACAGTCATGCATGTGTGTGTATGGGGGGGGGGGGGTTTGCAAATGTGGTTTAAGGGTACATGAATAGTGTATAATGACATGTTAACTATGCTATTACCATGATTTATGGGGACACAGTTAGTGTCTTTATAAGGCAAGTTTACAGAAAAATATTACATTGTAATGGCCTGTAGCATTTTGTGATCCATGACAATGAGTACCAAATTATTAAAATGATTTAAAATATAACCATATATAATACTTTTTGCTGGTCACCTGTCTCTTTAAACTTTTTCTCCTCGAGCTGGACCACAGAGCACAAGCTATTCAAAACCAGAGTGCCCATCTTGCATGCGTTGCGTTCAGATGACTTGAAGTAGTCCAGAGAGTTGCTGGTTAAGACGAACCAGCGTTTCTTCAGTTTAAGAGCAGAACTCTTGGCCCCAGACTTCATCTCTTTGTGCAGCCAACCTGAATCAAACACAAACAAACATACAGTACATTGAGGTTTTGCTTAACCTTTAGGTGGTGGCAACATGATAATGATAACACTTTATTTGTAAATATTAGGGCTTGAAAGGTACGCCGGTTATAAATACATGTATGGTTTAATAGATTTACACTTGGCAATATGAATGTGAAAATAAAAACAGTACAAATGTCATAGTTTTAATAAACTTGGAAAAAAACTATGTAATCGGGCTGTAGGCTATCATTTTGTTTTTCGTCACTATACATGATGTCAAATGGTTAGATTATAAAATAATGTGAAATAGAAAAAGAGCGTTATAAACGCAAACAGACAGCAGGTGGCGGCATTTGGTTTGCATTTCATTAAAAATACACCATCAGGTCTCCTATTTAGTCATTTCACAGATTAACATAAATTACAAATAAAACAGAAAACACTAAGGAAAGAAAATCAAAGAGGTAAGAATGTGTGTGCGGGAAAGCTACCATAGAATTTACTAAAGTTAACTGTATAATATTTCACAACAATCATTATGCGTTATCAATTTCAGGAGGTGAAACCTAATGGCGGCCTCTATAGGATAAAATTTGTATTACATGTTGGGTTTTTTTAAGTAATGAAAATATTTAATGTTTCTTTCAATGAATTTTAGTAGTAGTAGGCAAATATAAAGTATTAAAGCATAAAGGTCTTCATAGTCAGGGTACCTTTTAAGAAGTTTAAAAGTTGTAGCACAAAAACAGATAATAATGTCCACTTTGAATGCTGACTATGGTTTAAAGTAAAAGCCCACCTCTGACCAGGAACTCCTGTCCATCACTCTTGGATTCTCCTTTGGGTTTCTGCAACAGACTGATCCAGTGATGCATTTCCTCCGGCAGGTCTGAGTTACAGTGAATCACACGATTGGCCGTGATGATCACAAATGAATTAGGCCTAATGGGGAGAAAACATAATTTTTACACCAGAGATAAAATGATAATATTAAAGGAATATTCCATTTTCTTAAAAGGAAAATCCAGATAATTTACTCACCACCATGTCATCCAAAATGTTGATGTCTTTCTTTGTTCAGTCGGAAAGAAATTATGTTTTTTGAGGAAAACATTGCAGGATTTTTCTCATTTTAATGGACTTTAGTAGACACCAACACTTAACACTTAACTCAACACTTAACAGTTTTTTTCAACGGAGTTTCAAAGGACTCTAAATGATCCCAAACGAGGCATAAGGGTCTTATCTAGCCAAACGATTTTTATTTTTGACAATAAAAATAACAAATATACACTTTTAAAGCACAACTTCTCGTCTAAATCCGGTCCAGCGTGACCTAACGTAAATGCGTAGTGACGTAGAGAGGTCACGTGTTACATATATAAAACGCACATTTGCGGACCATTGTAAACAATAAACTGACACAAAGACATTAATTAGTATCAGTTGACATACAACAACGTAGGAACGGTCCTCGTTCTTAACACTTGTAAACACTGGGGCGGAGTTTCGCGTTCGTCCTCTGTAACCTCTTGACGTCATGACGTATTGCGTGGGGTCACGTTGGCGCATCACGACCGGATTTAAACGAGAAATTGTGCTTTAAAAGTGTATATTTGTTATTTTTATTGTCAAAAATGACAATCGTTTTGCTAGATAAGACCCTTATGCCTCGTTTGGGATTGTTTATAGTCCTTTGAAACTCCGTTGAAAAAAACTGTTAAGTGTTGAGTTAAGTATTAAATGTTGGGCTCTATTAAAGTCCATTAAATTGAGAAAAATCCTGCAATGTTTTCCTCAAAAAACATAATTTCTTCTCGACTGAACAAAAAAAGACATCAACATTTTGGATGACATGGTGGTGAGTAAATTATCTGGATTTTTCTTTTAAGAAAATGGAATATTCCTTTAAAATTATATACTGTAAGACATAAGATGCTTATTACTGTAGCATTCGAGAAAAATTTCTCTATTGGTCATTTAGCGCTGCAGTATTTTCACTTTTACAACCTACAGATGTCATTTCATAGCCAGTGTTTACAGATGAATTTTATAAAACACAACCTTACCTGTCGGGATTATCCGAAGCACACACCGAGTCTATTAGTCCAACATCCAATGTGCCCTGAGAGAGAGAAACCAACAACAGATTTTGTCATAGGCATGTGAGTTTTTACCATGAAAGCTTTACATGGAGGATGAGAACACAGACCACAGCGTTCTTCGGGTTGGCCTGTTCGTGAGACATCTCCAGCAGTTGCTCTGGTGAGGCGGTGGCGACCCGACTCAACACGTTAAACCAGCCGCTAAGTGTAATAGAGCAAACAGTTGTAGTGACGATATGAAAAAAAACTGATTTGTTTCTCAAGCATGATAGTTGATGCTGTCGGCATACCTGGCGTCCTCTGGCGACTCGGCAAACACCTGGTACGTTCTCTCATCTGTCACGATGTTCAGAGCATTTTCCTTCTCATGATTATCCACGATCTCTCTGGAAATAGAGCAAACAAATTCTTTAGTTACAAATAACAGTTTACAACATAACGGCACAGCAACGCATACATCATAATTTAAAACCACCACCTAATGATATCACATTACTGAATTGCATTCCACAAATTCATACTTGGCAAAGCGGATGTCGATGGTCCCTTTCAGCTTCTCTTCGCTGTCATTATCGTAATACATGAGTTTGGTGTCACGCAGGACGAACCAACGCATTTTCCAGTTCCTGCGGGAGAGCGTGGACAAACCTCCTCCCTTTTTATACAGCCAGCCCGACTTTAAAGACTCCTGCTTGGAACGAAACCACATGAAGGTTTCGTCCTTCAGAACGCACCAACGCCTGCGCCACGGGATCATCAGACCGGCTGTGGAGAGAATGTAAGCATGTTTCTCTATGATGCATGTAATAGACACAATTCTTCCTAAAATCTGATGATGTTTAGGGGTACGTGATGATGTCATCACGCGATTTCTTACCTTTCATGTAAAGGTAACTGTGGAAATATGGAGGTCCGTTCCCATTCAAGATGTTGACTCTACCATTGGACACCTCCTCGTCTGTGTCTGCACCACCGTCATGATCTTCATCACTGTCGGCATACTGGGACAGACACAGAAAGGACGAATGGTCAAAATAGGATTTAAAATCTTATTTGAACCTGGTAATAAAAAGCACTGTAAATTTAAATAGGGCGGCACATCGATATCTCCAAATCTCATTGGTTCTTGCGTGTCTCATGCCAAAACACTCAAATGAAAGCTGGTCACAAGATTAAATATTTTCATATTTCAGCGAACTATTCCTTTAACATAGACAAGTACGTTTATTAAACTTTTATGGTTCCACGAAACTATATCAGCATATGTGTTGGGAACTTAAGGGTGGTTTTCAGGAGCATTGCCAACTCACTGAATCTGAACTACGGTTGTAGGACTCCTGGCTTGCGTTGGTGCAGGTAGATTTGCGTGCGTGTTCTCCGTCCATCGCTGCAGTGCTGCTCTGTCCGTCCTCCAGCTCATCCTGGTCATAGTCTGACTCGCCATCACCTGTCTCAACCTGGCTATAGATGGGTTCCTCTGTGTCCGGTAGAGATTCGGCTGCGGTCAGCTTGCTGGTGCGATCCACGTCCTCTGCCTCCTTTTTTGCATCATCAACTGTTTTTGACTCAGCAGGCTTTGGAGGTTCCTGTTTGGTTTCACCAGGGAGTGGAGGAGGAGGTGGTGGAGGAGGAGGCGGAGGTGGTGGAGGAGGTGGGGGAGGAGCCCCAGGTGGAAGGTTGGGAGCGGACGGTGCCACCATGCCCTCGGCAAAGTCAGGAGGTGGAGGTGGCAGAGTAGCTAAGATCTCCTGATCTACAGGACCTTCTATTGGAGGAGGGAACTCCTGCAGTGGAATGCACTCTTCCTCGGCATGGAAGCCTTCATCTACCTCTTCCTCAGTGGTGGTTGTCGGTCTGGAGGTGGATTGTTTAGGTTCACCAGGGATGACCTCTGGTCCTCCGGTGTCTAGCAGGTCGAGGAATTCCGTGGCGGCACGGGAAGCCTGCTTTTTTTGACGCAAGGCCTCAGCATCACGACGTAAACAAAGTTCCTGTCTTGAGGTCTCGCACAGCATGGACACGCCGTCTTCTCTTTGCTTCTGTAGACGTTCGATCTCTCTCTCCAAACGCAGGATCTCCTCCATCTGCCGGGTCTCCTCCTCTATGGATTGTGGAGACTGAGAAAAAGAGAGTGAGGTGGGGTTAATAAAAAAAGAATACTGTTTATAATTGTAACATTAAACACTAGAGCTTGTCTTACCTGTGCTGTTTCTTTCTCTCCCTCCTTCACATTGGTTTTCTTCTCCTCTTCCTCCTTCTTTTTCGTCTCCTCCTCCTCTCTCTTCTTCTTCTCCTCTCGTAGTTTGCGACAGACTCCTCGGGCCACCTGCCCTCGCCTGTGTTTCTGAAGGACCAGTGCGGCTGAACGTTTTCGTAGAAACCGCCGCCGATAGAGATGAGCGCGATAGTTCTTCTGAATTGTCATAATGCTGGCCCGAGCCTTTTTAAAGTTCTTTCTGTAGCAAGGAAATAGAGTACAAGCGGCTTTACAAAACATGACGTGATCGTAAGCATGTAAATTTGGTTTTGTATTCTACTGTGGTATCATGCTCCGTAGCTCCACCCCTACCGAAATCACATTGGCTGTAACTGTTTCATGTGTAAAAGCAGATGAAACATACTTGGTGCAGATAATTTATCACAGCTGATTATGACAGTACTAGAATAAGTTACCATATTTAGTTAAAAGCTAAAATATCACACAAAAGATGTTTATTCCGCCACAACCTTAAAGGCCCCATGTAATCAAAATTAAAGATTTTCCTTTTAGTATTAATATGTTACACTGCAAAAAATTATTTTCAAGAAAAAAATGTCTTAGTATTTTTGTCTTGTTTTCAATAAAAATATCTAAAAACACTAAATTCAAGAAAATTCAAGAAAAAATTGCTTATCCCTTTGGCAGATGTTTTGCTTGTCACAAAATCACTTATATTTGATATTTTTGGTCTAAAAACGAGACTTATTTTCTTGGGTCGTTTCGCTCATCAAGAAAAAGCATATTAATTTAAGAATTTTTAGATATTTTTATTGAAAACAAAAAAAAAAAATACTAAGAATTTTTTTCTTGAAAATAATTTGTTTGCAGTGAAGATTTGAGCACTGCATAAAATGACTCTTACTTGGTGTTTTTGTCTTGTTTTCAGTAAAAATGTCTACAAATTTCTTAAATTAAGATGCTTTTTCTTGATCATCAAAATGACCCAAGAAAATTTGTCTAGTTTTCAGACCAAAAATGTCAAATTTAAGTGATTTTGTCCATAAAACAAGCAAAACAAAATCTGCCAATGAGGTAGGCAAATTTGTCTAGATTTTTTCTTAAATTTAGTGTTTAAGAAAAATTTTCAAGATTTTTTTGCTTACCCAAGTGGCAGATTTTTTATGCTTGTTTTATGCACAAAATCACTTAAATTTTATATTTTTGGTCTAAAAACTAGACTTAATTTCTTGAGTCATTTTGTTCATTAAGAAAAAGCATCTTAATTTAAGAATTTGTAGATTTTTTACTAAGAAACAAGACAAAAAAGATTTTTTTTTCTTAAAAATAATTTTTTTCAGTGCATTTTCTTGATGAACAAAATGACCTAGGAAAATAAGTCTTTAAACAAGCAAAAAAATCTGCCTTGAATTAAGTGTTTATGAAAAAAGTTAACTTATTTCAAGAGAATGTTTTTTGTTTGTTTTGGGCGTTTATGAAAAAAGTACAATTATTTCAAGAGAATGTTTTATGTTTGTTTTGGGCACTAATTTACTTGAAGGTTACATTTTTTGTCTAAAAACTTATTTTCCTAGGTCATTTTAAATATTTTTACTGAAAACAAAACAAAAACACTTAGTAACAAAGTCATTTTTTGCATTCAGAATATATATAAACTGATAAACTGATAAAATTCAAAATGTACAGTTTGGCATGTACACTAAAAAAAAGTATAAAAAATTGACGTCTTCCTACACTTTAGCTTCCCGACATATTTCCTGTCAAATCAAATCTTTAAGGTGCCATTAACTCCATAAAGAAAACGCTTCCCTGCCCATGACGAGTACGGCAATCCATATTTCCACTATTTCCACTAGGTGGCACTCTTACACAACTTATATAACAATGAAGCATCCACTGATTCAAAAACAGTAAAAACTCTTTGTTTTGAATCTAATCTCTAACAAAAGCCTTTACAAAAATGCAATTATCTTAGCTTTTTGCTCAGAAGTTAGTATTTTTAAAGAAGCCTACCCATATTTGAGAGGTGATAGAAGAGAACCAATGAAGATAGGATGAAAAAAGAGACCAAATGATGCTAGGATTTTTTGTTTGTAATCAGAAGGTCTGTTCTTTTGTTTGATGTTTTGTATGTTTATATATTTAAAGAAGAAAATTTACTGAAAGACATTAAACTTTTATGAAAATCATGAAAAATGATGGCGTTGGCTGGCATCAAAAAAAGCTGGTAGGAAAATGTTAAAAATCTGATAAAACATGCCCATTTACAAGAAAACATCAGACGCACTTAGAGGGTTTTGCATCTGAGCAAATGAGCAAAATACTTTACCCTATTACTAGAAACCTGACCACAGCTAAATTTACTTACAAATGAATGAAGTCAGTGAATCGTCAGCAAATTAATTTGATGCACAAAGCAAGAAATCCCCCCCACACACACACCTAGCGGTGTATCTCAGAAGATAGGCTCGTATGACGAGTCCAGCTTTACTCCGCACTTCATCTCTTTCCTTTTCCAGCTTCTGTTCTAGGGGCTCCTTTAAGAACACTTTGGTTTTCCCAAGCTGCCATCCCTTCTTGGTCCAGTCATAGCGCGTCAGCAGATCTGTGCTATTCTTCTTCTCATCTCCACTGGAGGCCACGGCTGCCTTTTCTTTCTCTTTAAGAATGATTTTGTACCTGATGTACAGAAACATAACAATTAACCCTCTGAAAAAAATGCAAAGCTACTAGAAACTAAAGTTGTGTGTGATATCACAATACCTGCTAAAGAAATCTTTAAATGTGCGCCGGACGGGAAATCCAGCTCTGCGGATCTTCACCGTTTCCAGCATACCAGAATAGCGCAACTGATTCAGAACCACATCTGGGTCAAACTTGCTTGGGTTCTATAGGGGAGCACAAAGGAATGAATTAATAAATATATAATGTGTGAGAAATAGCATATTATTGAACTAGCGTTGAGTTGCTACCGAGCAAGCAATAGCAGTCATGTTATTAGACGTCTTTTAAAGCCAAAATTGCTTGCTGGGTAATGCTTTATCCAAAAGTACTAAAAGTAGGTAGGTATTCACTTGTCAAGCACTTAATCAAGTATACACTTGATTTGGCTTCCATAACATAATACATTTAAATAAAATACATTTTATCTGTACGTGGTCAAAGCCCCGCTTACTGTTTTTATTGAGCAGTCTTGCCATTACTAATATTCAGGCGTCTCATTGGTTGATCTGGTTGTTCTCACCTTATCCATGTTGGGTTTGATGCAACGCACAAAAAATGGGTTGGACACGCTGAGAGTGGCCATTAGGGAATGAAGAGAGTCCTGAGTGTCAAGTGAGACAACCAATCAAAAGATTGAAAAGTCTTATGTGAAGTGATTTATTGTTTGAGAACAAGATATCAATGTTATATTTCACTAAATGTCCTTCACAAAAAATGACTTCAGCTGGGTTTTCAAAGAGGTTAAATAGGTTTTTGTGTCAGTTAAAACTCACTCTGAACTGAGAGCTGACGGTTTGCTTTTTTCTGGCCGTGCCCATCTTAAGAGTCTCCTCACTGTTTCTGCTGCTCACTTGCTCAAACAAATCATAGATGAAATCCAGTCTGCATACACACACACACAAATAATTACTCACAGGTATTCACAAATGCAACATGCATGTGTGTGTGTGTGTGTGTGTGTGTGTGTGTGTGTGTGTGTGTGTGTGTGTGTGTGTGTGTGTGTGTGTGTGTGTGTGTGTGTGTGTGTGTGTGTGTGTGTGTGTGTACATAAGAGCATAACTGTCTCACAATGATATGTTTGTACATTTGTGCATCTTACCGACTATCCTTCAGCATGTTCAGGATATCATCTCGAAATGTGTCTCTGTTCTTCTCTAAAATCCCTCTCACATCATACAAGACCTGCAGAGAGGAACAGATTTAGGGAAAACAAGAAAAACAATGGTGCCACTGAAATACATCAAACATTAACACTCTCTCTGTCATACCTCTCCAGCATAATGCTTAATACCAAACTGATGGTCTGCCAGTCTGGGCTTCACATAGTAGGGATTTGTCTGTGGAAAAAAAATGGATGTGCTTTTCCTGAACATTTTTAAGTTATCACGGTAAAAGCATTGAAAATGATGAAGATACAACTTACAGAGTGTCTACTGTGTAGTTTCTCCAGCAGCGTAAAGTCAGTGCCTTTTGGGAATCGACTCTCTTCGTTAATCAAAGCTAACATGCCCAGTTTCTGCACAAACACATTAAATAAACATGATAGTCAATACAAACCTGAAACTGTAAACAACTGTAATACTAAATCAAACTGCATTTTGTATGGATGAATGTATTAATGTGACAATAATACAGGGCCACCACTCCCTTTTGTAGAGGTTTGCAATGCACAGGGGCGGACTTACCATTAGGCAAAGGTCGGCAGTTGCCTTGGGCCCCGCCTTACCAAGGGGCCCCAAAATGCAGGGGTGTACTTGGTGAGCTGCCACTTTTTGCCCCTGCTTATCATCAAGATTCCCAGAAAACTATCATAATTTTGTTTAATTACGAATTCTATTTAAACATCTTTTGTGTTTTTCAGTATATTCCCATAAAAGGTTTGAACGTTATTATTACATCTGCATGAATGCGCCCCCCATTATAGTTTAGAGTGGATCATTCCATGCACTACCGGATATATCGGCGCGTAGCTCAAATCAACAAAGCGAGCAGAGCTGCAGGCAGCAGCGAGTGAGTTTGATACATTAAAGAGCGAAGCTGCAAGGAAATAAACTAAGAGTGAAACGTAGCTACACCAATGGAGCAGAAAAGATGATTCACACAAAAATGTTGCAAAAGTCTCCGCTTTTCTCCACACAAACACTGCCACGGTCTGTGCTGCTTTCAGCAACCTCTTTTCCGTCAGACACAGCTCTCTCTCGGCCACGGACACTGATAGTCTGCCGGTAAGTATGCTCCGCAAATAACACAGGATCTACAGTTTATATAATATTAGCGTGTAATCTCAGGTACAGTAAGCTTTAGTCCGCCGAAATGTCTGCCAAGCACCACTAAAGATTGTAATTCATCCCCAATCTGCACACGAATTCGTGATCGCTTTAGTCTCATTTAAATCTCATATGAAAACGGGAGCATGCTTCGGCTTTGCCCTGCATATCACTAGCGAACATCAAAGTACAAGATGTGTACATAGATGACATCTGTATAGTTCAATAATATAAAAACTGTTTACCTAATGTAATGCAGAAGCAATACATGACACTTTACCATCCATATAGAAAGTCAAATTTCACCCCTTGTTTATCTTATTTCGAGTTCTTAACACCTATGATTGCATTATTTTAAAACCATATTATGTTTCTTCTCATCATATTATGTTCATTTGAATACAAAGTATTTTAATTTAAAATATATTTTGTATGTAATGTGGCATTAAATGAAAATGTATTAAAGAAATTAAGTACACAAAGTAAAATAAAAAGTACATAATTGTTATACACGTCTTTTTTACTATGTAGTACTGCGGTTAGTATAAAATCCAATCATATTATCAAACAGTATTAATCTCAACCTCATTGGGGGCTGAAACTTATGTAACTCAGAGGAAAAAAGAGATAGCGATGAAAAAGAGAAAAATACAGTAAAGGGTGCATAAAGGGTGCATAGTTAGGGCCCCGACAAATGGTTCGCCTTGAGCCCCCAAATCACTAAATCCGCCCCTGGCAATGCATGTACTCCAAACCTCTAGGTGGCACCATCTCAGTTGCTCAGATACAATTTTTTATATGAACCACTGTCCCTGCGGCCGAAATCGCATACTGTGACACTACGTACTGAATTAGATGAAGTACATACTCATTATTCGTTAAAACAGTGCTTTCAATACAGTATGAATATGGGTAGTATGAATGAACTTCGGACATAGCACATCTGCTATTAACTTGGATGCTCTTATGATAACACCTCTCATTCTTCTTCTGCGTTGGGTGACTCCTTTCCTGGGTCTCACATGGGATAATAAAGTGTCCATCGAATGCACACTTCAAAATCTTGCCGGAAGTGATAGGCCATCTGGGTACTTTTCGACTAAAGTTTTTTGAATACTATGAATTCAGACATACTACACACCCTGCTTACCGCTGGCCGCATTACTACTGGGGTGTGCATTATTTTGGAATCTTCAATTATTCCTCCTTACATATTTAATTTTTGTTTTATTTTTATTTACATGGTATTAAGTTATTGCAAATATTTCCAGAATACTGTATAGCACGAGGGGCAACCATGGACTGTAAAAACAAGATGGATCACACTACATCGTTTCCTTAGTTTGTAATGAATTGAAGCCAAAAATGTCTGACCATGGGGTGCTGCCATGTTGCATCAAAACGACCCGTGAGCCAAGGCAGGCACAGAAGGAATCATCCGTGTAGCCAGAGGCGGAGCCACGGTATCAAAATTCTGCCAAAACGCGCGCACACCCAATTCAACCACGCCAATCATAACGACACGCCACGTCTGTCACTTCAGTCGAGCTAGGTGGGCGTGGTTCATCAACCAGCCACCTCAGCTTCACCCACATCTGGCCTCTTTACCCATTTTCGGTTATCCGCAAGTGATGTGCGGTGACGCACAGTAAAGATGACGATGGCAGGCCCCTGCAAACTATTGGCTTTACAATAGTAAAGATCTTTACAACGTCACGAACACTACGTCCATATTTTTTACGGTCTATGATTCAGCAGTGGCCTTGCTTAAACCAAACCAACCTAAAAAAACAACCTAAACCAATAAAGTCCGGCTAAATAAAACTGAATGTCTCCTGACAGGAGACTGTGATTTGTTTACCTTCTCTATCAGATCCAGACATTCTGCATTGTCCATCCAGTCAATGGCTTCCCAATGAATCCCTTCCCTGTAGGAAACAGTCTATCAGTTTTTGCACAAGTATTGCAAACTATATGAATGCAAAATGGCAAACGGAAGAAGACCAACTGGGTACTGGGGTTGTTTTCACACTTTTACCTGTTGTACTCCAGTTGCTCCAGCGAGAAGATATGTTTGTTGAAATATTCTTGTAGTTTCTCATTGGCGTAATTAATGTTGAACTGTTCAAACCGGTTTACCTTAAAAACCACACAGACTTGGGTTATATTTCAATAAATATATGAATGTATGAGTCTTTTCTGGATGGATATGGATGATCTGTGTCTTATTGTGTGAAGCTGCCTCATACCTCAAAGTTCTCAAAGCCGAAGATGTCGAGAATCCCGATGGATTTAAAATTGTCTTTGCCCTTTATCTTTTGGTTAATTCGCATGATGATCCATGAAAAGCATTGTGAGTACAGCGCCATGGCAACCGAATCCCTAGAATCTGTCGCCTGCCAATCAGAATTATGATATGTAAACTGGTTCGATAAGTCCACTGAAGTATGCTAGTTTTTATTTGCTGTAAGTCTATTTTGGTGGTAACTAATGGTGTTTATCGTGTTTTGTAACGAAACTCTTCATATCTAACTATTACACAGGATCATACCTGTTCCACTGTCAATGGGGAGCAAATCTCTTCTCCTCTGAGGATCATTGAACGCTGGGTCAGAACCTCAGATAACTGGAAACAGTCCAGGCCCAGAAGATCACTCACATTACTGAGAACTGCAAGAAACAGATAAAATGACTAATAAACACATTTGAGGTGTCAATGTTCCATTAAGAAATGAATATCAGTTCTCACCTTGCTTGGTGGTGATCTGAGCGCCACCTGCTGTCATGAACTCCACATTGCCAAGCTGCAGAACTCCAGACAACAGTTTGAACATATCTCTGATCTCCTCTTCTGTGAACTCCATGACTTTCAAAGCCTCCTGCAAAGGTACAAAGGAATAAAATTGAAAAAATACATGTCAAGATAAACATTCATCACTTCACTAGGTTTATTACTGAGTATTGTACCATGACATCATCAAAAAGTTTCTTGTCATCAAGACTACGGTCCTTTACACATCCAGACTGACTCAGGTAGTGAAACATCTCAGGGGAGTCTTCCAGTAAATATGTTTCTATAACAGACAGAGGGCAAATAAATAAATAGGTCTACAAGTGCATCTTTATTTAAATACGTGTTTGTGAACATATTATGTATTTGCTTACCCTTTTGGCTTTTGTTTGTTCCGGCCAGCAAAGCGTAAAATATGTGATAGTTTCTCTCGCCTGGGTTCTGCCTGACCACTCGATTCTAAAACACAGATCAGATCACAGATGCTGAGTTTCTTTACAAATAGCACAGACAATAGTCACTTATTTACCTAGTGGCCAATGAGAAGTCTTTCACATTTGCCAAAAATAGCTTACTTTCCGATTGCAAATTAAAGTGTATACAATTGGCAGTTGTTATAACAGATAAGTTATCACAGATAAGCTAAGATGATTTCTTATGGCCAGGGGGGCAGGTTTACCTTTTCAAGCAAATCTGGAGAGAAAAAATTAAGGAAATACAGGCACATGATAGAGTAAGTTTTAGTACATTATACAATATAATTATTTAATGAGTCAAGATTTTGGATTGATCACAAGCTGATACTGTACAGTGATTGGCTAGAAAGATTGTTAATTTACACTGAAATATTTTAATTAGCTACACTGACCACATCAAAAAAAGCAGTGTCAATTTTAAAGGAACAAAGGTCTTTTTAAACATAAAACACGTATAAATATGTTACCCTGGGTCACAAAAACAGTCATAAGACACATATTTGTAGCAATAGCAAAAAAAAAAAAACATTATGGCTCAAAACTATGTATTTTTTTAATGCCAAAAATATTAAGATCTGGCTCCATGAACATATTTTGTAAATTTCCTACCATAAATATATAAAAAATGTATTTACCAATAGTAATATGTGTCGCTAAGGACTTAATTTGGACACCTTTAATGAAAAATTTTCACAATATATAGATTTTTTGCACCTACAGATTCAAAATTTTCAAATAGCTGTATCTCGGCCATATATATTCCTACCTTAACAAATTTATTTATTCAGCTTTCAGATGATGATGTATAAATCACAATTTCAAAAACACTGATCATTCTGACCAGTCTTGTGGTCCTGGGTCACATATGTTTACAGTAGGAAGGATACAGTGGACGATGCATCCACCCTGAATGTTCCCGCTTTGAGAAAAATGAAGCTGAATAAATTTCCCAAAGCGACTGGAGTTGTTGTTGTAGACAGTTTTGGCATTTCCAAAGGCTTCCATGATGGGGCTGAACAAAAGAGAGAAAAGTGTAAATGTCAAGTCATGCCTGGGCAAAAATCGACAATCCAAATTTATCTATGCTGTGTTGTTTCAACCCATGGCTGGGTCACATTTGAATTATTTTTGGATTAATTTAACCTAGTGGTTGGGTTTGTCCATATGTTACCCATAGGCGGAGTTTTACTTTTTTTTTAAAGTTCCGCCAAACAATGGTACTGCAATTCTTTGAGATTAGCGAAAGACGTTTTAAAATTTGGTTTAAATCAATTTCAAGTTACTCAGTTTACTATTAAACTATAAAGATTAGACAAATAAAATATAAATTCTTATATTGCTATTTTATTAATAGCTCAAACAAAATCATAAGTGTCTCTGGTCTGGGGGGAAACACCCCCCCTGCCCCCCCCCCCCAACTTCGCCTATGATGTTCCCAACCATTTTCTTCAATGTAGTTTTAAAAGAGATCTTAAAAATGTGAACAATGCCACAACCTGTTCAGATTTTTTAAAGATATTCTGCAAAAGATTTGCTTGTGAACATTTTTCAGTATTCTTCTAAAATCGAACTATTATTAGTTTCAGCATATAACTCTATACCTCTACTGTATATCGACAGTTCTAATCTGTGTTCATCTAATTTGTGTTCACATTATTTCTCTTTGAAAAATGAATTTTAAGAAAAATGTCTGAGATAAAGTTAAACCTCAAATGAATCATTATTGAGAACACTGAGCACTGATTTCAGAAGGGATGCACCTGCTCTGTACGATGGCTTGCTCCACACGTGTACTCTTCTCTGTAGGTGGCGCCCCGGCTGTGTTCTGGCTCATGACGGACAGGAACTGTATCAATAGTTTGGTGCTTTCTGTTTTCCCAGCTCCACTTTCACCACTGTTACACACACACACACACACACACACACACACACACACACACACACACACACACACACACACACAAATAATTGACCTTCTAGTGACATTTGCGTTATTTACTTGTGAGTCTGAATGATTAAATTTGCAATGCTGTGAAAGCTGATAGCAGTTTGGGGCAGACAGTCTTAGCCACAAGCACTCAAACTCAGCATTTAGGTTTAACGCAAATAAGATTAGCAAATATCTAATATGTATCTCTTTCAGACGTGCTTACAGATTCTCTCAAACAAGAAACAAACTGATTCAGACACAAACCAATTATATATATTTTACAGACAGTGTTGGCAGAGATGAGGATACATGGACGGGTGATTGCTTGATGTATTTATTTACGGAGAAGCACAAATACTATTAAAATATATAGCGTTAATGCACACAAAGACTTCTGGTGAATGCATCTATGTAAATGTCAGTGTTTATTATTGCCATTTATTGTAAAGGGCAATGTAATGAAATGCCCGAATATTCAATGGGGTTTATATTACCTGATCAGTACACACTGGCTGTCATGTCTCTTCCATAAGCAGCGATAACACTCATTGGCCACAGCAAAGATATGAGGCGGCAGCTCGCCCAGATGATGCTGACTGTACAGCTCCACTGCAGAGATCTCGTACAGGCCTTTGATCTGCTTATATGGGTTTACAGCTGCTAGTATTGAACCTATGTTAGTCTGAGAGAGAAAGAGAGAGACAGACAGAGTCATAAATAATCGGTGGGTCATATATTTTGACATCAGACGTTGGTTGTTTCAGGGTCAGTGGGCCACAGGAGGATTGTGTGTCCTTATCTGTGAGTGTGTGACGACACAAAATTCATCCTATGTAATATCGACGGCATAAGGAGATAATGGAATTATTAATGTGCTTACGGGTGGGCATATGTGTGTGTGATTGTGTAATAATTTTTATACATCAAGGATACCAACAACGCAGATACCCTCCGGCCACTAGCAGTAATATGATTTACTGATGTTAACAACGACAACGTGATGAAATTAAATTGAGACTTTCCTGGAAGGCTGAAGAGAAGCCAAGTGAGACTAGACATACGTAACACAACAGAACGCAAAAATAGTGAAAAAAAAATTCCCAAGCTTCTGCTGGTCAGTTAAATAGATAATCCCATCATAAACCAAAAAGGATGCTGTTAGGATATAAACCTATTTTTCTAAAAGCTTAGTTACAATGGGACCCTATTTGTAAAAATCCAGTCTAAATGCACACTTAAAACTGGACTGAAGAGTATCAATGTTTTTGACACTATAACCTCAAGAGGGTGCTAGAGAGAACAGCCATTCTCATGCATAAAGCTGTGTTTTTCAGATAAAGCAGATAACCATTGCTATTAGCCATCAACCCCAGACACTGACAGCACAATGCATTCTGGGAAAGGTAAATTACAGTATGCATTTACAGAGATGTAATAACACAGCTCCTTCACATTCACTCCATACATGTGACGTGCAATGCAAAGATCCATAATACTCCCTATAAACAAAGCCTTCAAATTAAAAATTTGATCGTCTATTTTCAATGTTGTTCAAGATCTGCTCAAGATATTACAGGTGCAATAACTACACCATTGTGGGATATGCATAATATTTAGATTAGGGACTGACCAACAGAGATAAAGGTCACCCGTGTCTCATTAAACTTGGCATTTCATTCCCAACACATACTCAAGAGTTGTTAAAGAGAGATATTGGATTATAGTATGAAATGTATTTGGATTGCTTGATCTACCTCGCTTTGTTGTGCTGGAATAGCCCCAAACTGTAATATAATACAACTTTATATCTACAGCACATTTACAAACTATAGCAGTGCACCACGGGGCTTTCCAAGTTAAATATCTAAAACTTCTTCCCAATTTCGGGATAAATATAATGCATGGTTTCTTATACAGGGCTCAAAATAATTTTTTATACTGGCCCAGTTGGGACAGTGGTTCAGGTTTTCACTTGCCCTGCCAAAATTTTCACTGGCCCCACTAAAAAAATGTCAGTGTCTGTCACATATTTAAAAATAATAATTAAAAAGTCAAATATAATTGTATACATATACAACAGACATGTTCCAATGAAAAAAGGCTCCTGGCTTTTCTGCTTTACCTGTAAAATGATGGCAAACTGTGCAAAACATTGCATTGTTTCTTTCGTTGTGATTTACTCAAGTAAATGTCTGCTTCCAAGATGTGAAATAATTATGTTTTTAGCCGGTGCCCCCATCATCTTTGCTCTACCAGCTGACGTAAACAAGCAACATTCATTTTTGTTCACAACAACCAATTAGGTAGGACAAACCTCATGACATTGCTGAGAAGTTAACATGTGCAACGCATAAAATGAAAAGTATCGATGGTAACATTGCATAAGAATACATACAGACATATGGCCATATTTTAGTGACTGAGGGCCATTGCCATTTAGTGACAATACTGTTTACTGGCCCAGACTTCTTTCACACTTACCCCAGGCCACCGGGCAGTCCTTCATGTTGAGTTATATGATCTTTTATAATATAGGGAAAACAATAGGATGCATTGTGGTATTTAGGGTCATACTGTATGTACAGTAATATAGTTATTAGTCAAACTCTAGGGGCCCTATCTTGCACCCAGCGCAATTGACTTTTTCAGTGACGCATGTATCATTCGTATTTTGCACCGGTGCACAGTTGGTTTTTCCCTCCACAGATGCACGTCGGCAAACTAGGGAATGAGCTTGCGCTCCCTGGGCGGTTCAGCGCAAAAAAAGAGGCGTGTTCCGGCGCAAACCATCCCTGATGCTATTTTGCAGTTTCAAAAAACAATTGCGCCACTGACCAGAAAAAAAAAGTTTAAAGTCAGTGGCGCGTTGCGCGTTGTTCATTATGCTATTTTAAGGGCGCATGCTTGACACTAATGTATAACGTGCACAACGCACATACACTTTGCATCTAATCTACAAAGATGCAACAGTTATTTTTGCAAATCATAAATTGTTACACAAAAAAATATTAATACACGAGATAAGGGGAATCATAGTGGTGAGCATTGTGGTGATAGTTTTTATTATTGTGTGGCTGCGTTAAAAAATTATCATGCAAGTAACGATTAAAATATTTTCATAAGTTTGTTGTGTGGCTGTATTTTGTTTATTTTATGTAAATAATAATTAAAATGTTTTCATAAGAAACCTTAATGTATATGAACTTGATTTGTAAGAGTACTTTGGGGTTGGACCTTGCTTGCGTTTCTTGGGTCCAATTTCAAAGCCCCCAAACCCTTTGAGCGGTGAGGGTGGACGCAGCGATGTCCTCTGCTGGCGTCTGTGTAGAGGCAGATCCACCTCCCGTTACACGGCGTGCCCGATTTATGCTGGCAAGCTTGGGATTCCCCCGTCTCCTGACATCATTGTAGCGCTTGGGGCAACGATGGGGATGCCAGCTGATGAGACAATTGTAGCTATTTCCTCTCACGTCTGTTTAACCTACGCTGATTTGGGCGGGTTTCTCCCATCCCCATACAAAACAACTTCTGTGTCTTTGACTGCTCTTACAAGAACGTGGGTCTCCTCGGCTGTGAACCGCTCCTGGCGTGCGCCTGGTAAATCCGTCATAATAATAGCAACCCGCCATGGAACTTGCGCCCTTGCGTTTAAAGGGAATGTTGGATGACGTTCTGATTGGTTTATTTGACGTTACCCCCAAACCACACCTATGAATAATGAACCTACTTCAGACCAACCCCTTATTGATTTGTGCCTGGCGCAAAAGTTATTTCTCCCGCCGGGAAAATAGCAACAGCACCCAAGATCCGCCCACAAAGTCACTTGCACGTTGCGCTTCGCACTTGCGTTTCAGATCGTTAAAATAGGGCCCATTATCTTAGCTCATTGCTGCAAATAGATCCATATTAATGATGAGCGGTCATTGGGGTGTATACAGTATAGGCATTTTACAATTGCTTTTAAGGTGGCAAGTCCACATTGTGTGAATTGTCATCAATACTAAGGTGTGTTTGGCTGTGTCAGACACAATCTCATAGCAATTTGTATGTATTTTACGAGGTGGCTAAGGCTGGCCACACATAGATTTTAAGTTTGATTTGAACCCTCTGCAATCAAAAGGGGCCATGTCCCGATTAGTGTTTTACCACAGATGATTTTTTGTTTTGTTTTTGCTGCTCCCGGTCACGTTGGAGCCTCCAGGATTCCAAATCATTAACTGTTTTTGAAGTGTCTCACAAATCCAAACTCAAATCTGGCTTTCTCTATTTCAAATGGTCTTGTTAGTCATTATTTTAAAAAGTTTAAATAAAACTGTGCTCTGTATAGTAGGAGCATTACTGCATCCACTTTTGGCCTATCATTTATTGTAAATCATATCTGTTTCTTTGGAAAATCAAGTTCGGGGAATAGGTTTCGGATGTTTTTCTTGAAGAAGGGAAACGCTTTAATCAAACAGTCTTTCCTTTCGGTCTCTGACGAAGGTTTTTCGACTTAATCTCCTGAACTAAAGCAGGAAACTTCAGTTCCTCTCAGATCTAACCAGAAAACCGTCCCTCTTAAACTTCAAAACTACAAAATAATACAATATTGATTACACAGGAAATACACACTGACCCTATTTTGTGCTAACGGCCATCCTGACCTATTTTACACATAACATCTACCAAAACAAAAGTCTAGAGAATCCCTAAAAATGCCTGAATCATTGATATAAATCCCTGATTGACATAAATCATTGAATATATACATCATGATGTGTGGCATTTTTGCTTTTTAATGGTATGGGCGATCAGGAAATGGAAAGAAAAAGGAGGGACAGGATCAGGAAATTACACTTGCTACACTTGCATTCATAGTACCCAAATCGGCACCATGCCTTAAAGGAATAGTTCACCTACAAATGAAAATAAGCCCATCGTTTACTCACCCTAATGCCATCCTAGGTGTACTGTATACCTAAAATGGTGGCAAAACGTGAGAACCAATTATCGTCTTACGTACCGACGTGAAGCCAACGTGACAGCACTTAAGATCATACACAACGTATAGATCATTCGCATTTAAACAAGACTTACCGATTTCTAAGTAAGCTAAAAATACGAATTATTCACCCTCACAAATGTATGCTTTCTCTGAGACAAGGCAACAACAACACTTTTTAAGCTCTGGTGGTCCACTGTGATGTGTTTTTATGATGCTTACATAGATGTTGTCTTTCCGGTATCGCTGATGGAGGTTGTGCATGATAGCAGCTTCATGGAGATCCGCCAGGGTTGACATGTCCTCCACTCCATCAATGCTGCTCTGGTGCATGGTGAACACCTTCTCCCTGTTGACCTCCGCATGCTGCAGGTATACCACCTGAAACAGAGCGACAGATTACAACCTGCTCGCACACATTACAATGTGCTGACATGCCAACATGCGTGACTAGTACATCAAAAAAGGGCGGGGAGGCCTTACTGGGTCATCTTAAAGGGAATGCCTGCAGTTGAATAATGCATTAGTCAGACAGCAGGGTTTCCTCTGGATGGAGCTTTTCTGTTTCTTACAGTTTCAATGTGCAGTTTGGCTTTTCTTTGCACTTTATACCCACCAGGCCATTTCTTATAAAGCAGTAAGTACAGTGTGGCCTAGTTTTAATCCAGCTGAAAGGAATAAGTCTTAAAGGAATAGTCAATTTTCTTAAAAGAAAAATCCAGATAATTTACTAACCACCAAGTCATCAAAAATGTTGATGTCTTTTTTTGTTCAGTCGAGAAGAAATTATGTTTTTTGAGGAAAACATTGCAGGATTTTTTCTCATTTTAACGGACTTTAATAGAGCCCAACACTAAATACTTAACTCAACACTTAACAGTTTTTTTCAACAGAGTTTCAAAGGACTCTAAACGATCCCAAACAAGGCATAAGACTCTTATCTAGCGAAACGATTGTAATTTTTGACAAAAAAATATGCACTTTTAAACCACAACTTCTCTTCTAGGTCCCGTCCTGTGATGCCCCAGCGTGACCTCACGTAAATGCGTAGTGACGTAGAGAGGTCACGTGTTACATATATGAAACGCACATTGTACCATTGTAAACAATAAACTGACACAAATACATTAATTAGTATCAGGAACGGTCCTCTTTCTCCACACTTGTAAACACTGGGGCGTAGTTTCGCGTTCGTCCTCTGTGACCTCTTGACGTCATGACATATTGCGTGGGGTCACGCTGACGCATCACGACCGGATCTAGACGAGAAGTTGTGTTTTAAATGTGCATATTTTTTATTTTTCTTGTCAAAAATGACAATCGTTTCGCTAGATAAGACCCTTATGCCTCGTTTGGGATCGTTTAGAGTCCTTTAAAACTCAGTTGAAAAAAACTATTAAGTGTTGAGATAAGTATTAAGTGTTGGGCTCTATTAAAGTCCATTAAAATGGGAAAAATCCTGCAATGTTTTCCTCAAAACACATAATTTCTTCTCGAGTGAACAAAGAAAGACATCAACATTTTGGATGACATGGTGGTGAGTAAAATTTTTTTTTAAGAAAATTGACTATTCCTTTAACAATAAAGATATATTTATAACTGTGTGTCTGGTTGGAGGAGGTTATATTATAGATCCCATAAAATTAAAATAATACTTTTTTGGCTTCTAGCCAATGTTTGTTAGATTTGAGGTCATTTATATGCTATATGTGACATTTACTTTCACCGGATATGCATATTTGAAATGTACTGTCCCCTGGGAAACAAACTGGGAAAAGAATGCTAATGACTGAATCTTGTACCACATTTTAGATTATATCCAATTTAAGGATTTTTGGAATGGTAAAATGTCACTCAAAAATTTGGTTAATCACTTATACATGTTTGCTATTTAGAGTCCCCATGAAATCAAAATTTTAAGTTTTGGGGACTGAAGTTTTGTGTTTCTCATATACACCAAAAAAAATGAATTTTTGATGACATCATTCTGTACAACAAAAGGGGACACCAGCTTCCCCATGTGCTCTCTCTCTCTCTCTCTCTCTCTCTCTCTCTCTCTCTCTCTCTCTCTCTCTCTCTCAGTTCTGCAGCAGTCTCATTTTTGTTCCACCCATTGCCATGGCAACCAAAGAGCATGGCCCAGATCAAAATAACTAGATTAAGCATCAATACAGCCACTAATGCATGTGTGCATCTTGTATGTGTACAGCATACGTTAGCTATACATTAATGTACTGTTTCTACTCAAGTCCATTAAGTCAGTCACATGTCAGTCACACACACACACACACACACACACACACACACACACACACACACACACACACACACACACACACACACACACACACTTTTAAAATATCCCGCAGGAAGGTTAGACACAGGGCCTGATGTATGCTGTTAGTTACATGCTGTTATATTGAAGCTGGCAGATGTCGTGATTGGGTAGTAAAGGTCAAAGGTAATGAGCTGAGACAAGTCACTGCTGATCAATACGACTGACGATAATAACATTAACCTTCCAGAATCGGCTCAAAATCAGACATTATTTAAAACCCAAGTCTGATTAGGAATATTTGTGTGTTTGTGGGTATTTGTGTGTTTAAAGAAGTCGAATCCAATAAACACTTTTATAGCAATTATGTGAAGAGTACTTTAAGCGCCATCCAGCTTAACCAGGTGCTTAAGCTCTGAAACAGCACAGGGCTGTATTTAAATTCCTTTTAGAGCAAACCTACCTAATTAAGGCTTTATAATAGATTTTAAAGTGTACCTATTTCACTGCTAAAAACAACGTTATTTTGTGTATTTGGTATAATACAATGTGTTCGCGTGTTATCATTGTGTTATGGTTCAAAAAACACATTATTTTCCACATACCTTACATTTTTGTAGCCCCAGATTTACTGTCTTTCTAAAATGGATGGATTTTGTACAAAACTCATTGATTTGAAAAGCGACAGCTAATCTGTACGTTGTGATTGGCCTGAATACCTCTGATGTCAGCCAGAAATGTGACGCTCCTTACCATGTTTGAAAGATTCGCTCACAATGCAATGCTAACAGGAGTTAACTTACAGGCTGTGAGTCCGAAGCGGGAGGAATTATGATAATGTCGGTCTTCTCTACATCAACAATCCCAAGAAGTAAACTGTTGCCTCCAATCCGTGTGTTTGTTGTAGTCCAACAAAAGAGATTTACGTTGGCGACGATAACTAACGTCATCATTTAATTTGGGGTATGTACCTTTTGCATATCGTTAACATGTACTAATGCACACTTACACACCAAAGGAAATTTAAAAACGTAAATCGGACCATAGGAGCTCTTTATAGAGAGATTTTTTATTATGAAATATTTAAAAAACACAAAATTCTATTATGCCTGCTGCAATAACATTAAATTATGCATATATCCAGAGTCAAGGTGCAGTGGAGCACACTCTTGTCATTTTAAAGAGCTGATTCAGGTGTCAGTCTGTGGATGCTGTAGAAAGGATGCCAGATTGTGATAATGCTGCATCATCCTCATAATAAACTGTGGCAAATTTAGTTCAGCAAAATAACTCATTCACATGTTAGGACTGGTGTGCATCTGTGGGAATATCATCATTCATTATAATATCTTTTTTTGTGTTCATAGAAGAACCTTTTTTGGTTCTTTAAAGAACCATTCAGTCAAAGGTTCTTTAAAGAAGCAATTCTTTTATACATTTTTATAATCGGAAGAACCTTTTTTCATCCTAAAGATCGATTTGTGAATCGTGTATAAACTCTGCAGGACATGGGCACTCCATGACTGATGTTGCCTACTTTCTGTTCTATGGAATTGTTCACACTTTCCTGCACCCTATCTAGAACCATACAGCGAAGGAGCGGCACCTTTTCTTACCTTCACAAAAGGGCACTAAATCACGTTCCCGGAACTTCCCGCTCATTTTCATTTACTTCTCCCTGCTGGTGGAATGATCTTTCTATAGGAGTCCAATCAGCCACATATCTTGCTACATTAAAAAAAAACATCTTTTCCAAAAATACTTGACAGATTGATACTGACTGTAGACAAACCTCTATCTTAAAAAAAGAGAGCTAACTCTCTCTCTCAAAACGTATTGTTTCGGAATTGTAAAAACTTGTAACTTGGTATAAGCACTTCATTTATTATTGCCTCCCATTGACAAATACCTTGATTGTTTCCTTATATTTGTAAATCGCTTTGGATAAAAGCATCTGCTTAATGCCTAAATGTAAACGAAGCACCTTTATTTTTTTAAGAATGAACAGGTTAAAAACAACATGAGGATGAGTAAATGATGACAGAATTCTTTTCTGGGTGAACCATCAATTTAAAAATAAGTGAGAAATCGATAAATGGTTTGAAAAACAAAGCTATGGCACTATAATGGTTAAAATACTTATCTGAGATCTTGTTAATAAACAGCAGTGTCCTTTTAATAGACCAGGTGATAAATATGGGGGCAGGGTCACATGATAGCAAATTTACAAATGTAAAAGCAGCTGTAAAATATCAGCTGTAGTTATGCAGCTGTTTGCCAGTAACTAACTGTAGATTGAAATGTATGTTGTTTACTGGCAACAGTTGATCAAAGTTGTATGAGCATTAAACATTAAAGTCGCAATGAAATTGAAATGAAAAACTATATATATTTTTTTAATATTGTGGTATTATTAACAAATGACTTATCTGTGAGCTTCATTATTTTTTTAAAATTCGTGTGTGCTCATAATCTTTAATCAAAAATGCAAATCTCCTCCCCTCCTCAAAACGATCTCTCTTCACTTCCGTTCAAAAGTATGGCAGGTGGGCGGGGTCCGGGAGAAGATCGCAGCGATTAGCAATTAGCAACACGACCCAACTTCAAACGATCCAATCAGATCTCGATGGACAAATTCAAATCCAGCCCTGCCTTATTTCATCTCAAAAGCCGTTTCATTCGGATATACGTCACCACGGGGAAAATAAGGCAATCGCTACTTCCGTTTCATGGCGACTTTAACAGAGTTTGTCTTTACAGAATAAAACTATAAAATAACAGCCTTATGGAAAGCATTCTGGGAACCTGCAATCCTCATCAACTTTTTTCTGTTTTTCCTTAAAATAAAGACTTGTTAATGTTTAATGTTTATTTAAATTTGAACAAAATGTTGCCAGTAATAACACACATTTAAATCTACTGGCAAACAGCTGCCAGTAATACTGTAACTTTCCCTGAGATTGAACACGTTACATACAACACAATTCTTTATGATCAACATATATATCAACATATGTATCATATTTTTACACACGTCAAAGGGGTTCCCATAATTCATTCTGTTTAATGTATAATGTAAAAGTGCCAGAATGTTTGATCATTTACTTTGGGTTAAAACAAAAAACCCCAATGGAATGAATGTCCTTGTAACCAGTGTTGGGAGTAACGCATTACAAAATATAATATATTACAGTAATATATTAGTTTTTGCTGTAACGCAGTAATATAACGCATTACTAATAAAATTTTGGTAATATTTTACTCGTTACAGTCTTAGTAACGAGCGCGTTACAACAATGCATTTCAAAAATAGACGTGTTATTTTATTTTTTTTATTTTTGACCAATGCGCATGACCAGCATCCACACAGGAAAAAGCTGCGGGTAAAATAGTAATGGCTGCGTCCCAAACAGCATACTTCCATACTATATAGTAGGCGAAAAGCCCTACTTCTCGTACTCTTTGCCTACTATATAGTATGGAAGTAGGCGGTTTGGGACGCAGCGTATGTCTGTTTCCAGGTGCTGTATGCAGCATGTTCATTTTTACTTTAATTTTGTATTTGACGCGTTTCTTAAAGAGCCGAATCTGGGAAGTCCGC
Organism: Paramisgurnus dabryanus; assembly: GCF_030506205.2. Taxonomy (NCBI): domain Eukaryota; kingdom Metazoa; phylum Chordata; class Actinopteri; order Cypriniformes; family Cobitidae; genus Paramisgurnus; species Paramisgurnus dabryanus. The sequence goes on from NC_133343.1 coordinate 8,053,102, forward strand.
GGCTGTATAAGCATTGACTAAAGTGGTCGCAATCAGGTCCGGTAGCGCCGCACACGCAAAATTCTGCGAATGAGAGCACTAAGTAAAAGCAACAGAAAGTTTCTATCGGTCTCCTGTGCTGCTTGAACCTCAGAAGTAAAGAGACTTTTAAAAATCTTGCCAGTAAAATCCATTTCACCACACCAGCAATGACAAGGTAAGCTAACGTTGCTATGGTTACAGTCCATATGCATAATAGATTGCTAGGCTATTCCTATGCTATCTACAGTTTTATTACAAACAGCAACCTAAACTACAACATAACATTAATGTAGACTTAAACATGGTTATTTAAATAGTATATTTAAACATCACTGTTTAAAGTTTTTACCAGCCTTTGTATGGGAGCCTATATGCAATGTTTGGCAAAAAGCAGTGTTCCTCTGTTTGTCTATGTTTTATATGTTAGTCTACATGTAATCCTTATATTGTACTGAAATGAGCTGTTTTCCTTGAGGCCTGATCCTCCAATAGCACTTTTTGATAAGTTGTGTCAACCCAATGCATGCCAGGTTTGTGCTGTGAATCTGAATTAAAAGTGAATTAAAGAATAGAAATGAAAAGAGGTCGCCTGTCTTGCCATGTAATTAGTCTATAGTTTGCATTATAGTGGGCTCTAGCTTTATTGTGTTTGGTATGTCTACCATAATTTACCAGACTTTTACCAGATCATTTGTCCATGTTTATGATTCTGACAGTCATTGTTACTGTTTTTTTGCCATAAGTCTTCACTGTGCCTATTCAAAGCTCGAGGGCCAACACATAACTTCTAGATTTATAAGCATCAATAAACTGCATTTTAACCTTTTATAATGCCTAGTCATACTTCTGTTATTTTGATGAAAGTAACTCAAAAGTAACGCAAAAGTAGTGTAACTCATTACAGTTCAGAGTCAGTAATATTGTAATGTAACTAATTACTTTCAAATGACAGTAATTTGTAATATATAATGTATTACACTTTGGAAGTAACTTGCCCAACACTGCTTGTAACCCTTAAATACAGTATAAGCATGTGTGTGTTTTTGGTTGCGAGCCTGTGATGATTATAAGTGTGGATGCTTGAAAAGAGAGATGAGGACACCTTCATGCTCCATTTTCTCCACCCACCCACATACACAGAGACACATACACAGACTTGGCATCTCTCTCTCTCCTCAGCACATGGATATCCCTGCAAAGCTGTTTGATGTTTGAAGCCTCTTTGCATGATTCAGAAGAGGGCAGAAAAAAATAGAGAGAGAGAGAGCGAAAGACTATAAGCACCAGTGCCCTACATTCATACCAGCAGCAGAGAAACACATATATTTCCCCCAAAATCAGAGGGATACAGAACAGAAGAACTTTTGCATTGCTTCATGCCATCCCCAACTATACATTTAACCCATGTGAGTAAGCCACTGACCGTCATACGTGTTTACCCAAAAACGAAAATTCTCTCATTATTTACTCACCCTAATATTGGTTAATTAAAACTCTTTATTCTTTTGAACAGAAAAGAAAATATTTTCATAAATGATGGTGTCCACACAGTTGAGGAAAAACAAATACTATGAAAATCAATGTGTACAGTCAACTGTATGCCTACCATTTATGATCCCAGTGTCTTCTTCTGTGTTCAGAAAAATACAAAATAAAGCAGGTTTTAAACAACATGACTGTGAGTAAATGATGACAGAATTTTCATTTTCAGGTGAAACTTAGGGACAGATGCGGTGTAGAAGCCTTCCAGCCATGTAGCCCAGAGTTGTGTGTGGGCTTTTTTTAGTCCTTATTCGTTTCTCAAATTTAGGTCATAGTCTATATTTGTGCCTCAGAGTTCATCTTAAATCTTGTAAAAAATGTGTTTGCTTAGATGAATGGTAGGAAGCAGATACTCATGCACCAATGAGGCCACAAACCCACACATTGCACACAAAACACACACACAATACTTTTCCAGATATACTGATAGTAAATTCAAATGAATATTGAATTCGTCAAGCAAACTTTTCCATATCCTCATATTCAATGTGAAGGGCTTACAATGCAATCTGCCAATGACAGAATCAAACTTCAACACAATGAAACCTCAAGTATGTTAAAGGTTGTGAAAAGGTTGTGATAATAAATGAAGAGTTCAGATGCAAAACCCCCTAAGTGTTTCTGACATGTTTCCTGTAAATAACCAATTCTTATTATACTCTACCAACAAACCAGAATTTTTCCATGACCCGAGGCAGTGGATTTAAAGCGAAAGTATTTGATGAATGTATAATATGTGCTGAGAGCATCCATGAGAGCCAATATCATTATCTCCTTTTGCTGACAGAGATGGCGTTAAGCGGCTTTTGCATCTGAGCTCTTCATATAGTGTATACAGTAAATGCATGCATAACCTACATGTATCTGTACATACACTCACCTAAAGGATTATTAGGAACACCATACTAATACTGTGTTTGACCTCCTTTTTCCATTCAGAACTGCCTTAATACTATGTGGCATTGATTTAACAAGGTGCTGAAAGCATTCTTTAGAAATGTTGGTCTATATTGAAAGGATAGCATATTCCAGTTGATGGAGATTTGTGGGATGCACATCCAGGGCATGAAGCTCCCGTTCCACCACATCCCAAAGATGCTCTATTGGGTTGAGATCTGGTGACTGTGGGGGCCATTTTAGTTCAGTGAGCTCATTATCACGTTCAAGAAAACAATTTGAAATTATTCAAGCTTTGTGACATGGTGCATTATCCTGCTGGAAGTAGCCATCAGAGGATGGGTACATGATGATCATAAAGGGATGGCCATGGTCAGAAACAATGCTCAGGTAGGCTGTGGCATTTAAACTATGCCCAATTGGCCTAAAGTGTGCCAAGAAAACATCCCCCACACCATTACACCACCACCACCAGCCAGCACAGTGGGAACAAGGCATGATGGATCCATGTTCTCATTCTGTTTACGCCAAATTCTGACTCTACCATCTGAATGTTTCAACAGAAATCGAGACCCATCAGACCAGGCAACATTTTTCCAGTCTTCAACTGTCCAAATTTGGTGAGCTTGTGCAAACTTTAGCCTTTTTTCTTATTTGTAGTGGAGATGAGTGGTACCCGGTGGGGTTTTCTGCTGTTGTAGCCCATCCGCCTCAAGGTTGTGCGTGTTGTGGCTTCACAAATGCTTTGCTGCATATCTCGGTTGTAACAAGTGGTTATTTCAGTCAAAATTGCTCTTCTATCAGCTTGAATCAGTCGGACCATTCTCCTCTGACCTCTAGCATTAACATGACTGCTGCATACTGGATGTTTTTCCCTTTTCACACCATTCTTTGTAAACCCTAGAAATGGTTGTGTGTGAAAATCCCAGTAACTGAGCAGATTGTGAAATACTCAGACCGGCCAGTCTGGCACCAACAACCATGCCACGCTCAAAATTGCTTAAAGGTGCAGTGTGTACATTTTAGCGGTATCTAGTGGTGAGGTTCCGCATTGCAACCAACGGCTCAGTCCACTGCTCACCCCTCGCTTTTAAAATGCATAGAGGAGCTACATTAGCCACCACCAGACAAACATGTCATCGTCGGAGACAACTTAGTAAAAAAAGTTTGCCCATTAAGGGCTTCTGTAGAAAGATGGCAGCACAAAATGGCGACTTCCACATAAGGGGACCCTCGGTGTATGTAGATAAAAACGTCTCATTCTAAGGTAATAAAAACATAACGGTGCATTGTGAAAGGTCTTTATACACCACTGATAATATAGTTTTGTATAATATTTTGCATTTATGTCAAGAGATCCTTCTAAAAATTACACACTGCACCTTTAAATCACCTTTCTTTCCCATTCTGACATTCAGTTTGGAGTTCAGGAGATTGTCTTGACCGGGACCACAACCCTAAATGCATTGAAGCAACTGCCATGTGATTTGTTGATTAGATAATTGCATTAATTAAAAATTGAACAGGTGTTCCTAATAATCCTTTAGGTGAGTGTATACATAACTTTTCTGCTGTACAGTCTCTTTATCTCAACTGAATCCAGAGCAGTGCAGCTGTTATTATTAGCTTGGCATCACAGCCAACAACCCACAGTCATCACAACTACTTACAGTACCTCCATTAGCACTGAGCGTGTGTTGTTTAATTGCTGATACAACTGTTTAATTACAATTAAACCCAGAAACAGAAGAACAACTTCTGCCTGCTGTAATGTTTTGAGATCGGTGCACAATTTGAGAGATTTCTCTCATTTTATAGAAACTTTCAGTTGAAACAATCTATTTAGTCTTTGAATGACCTGCTTGAAAGTAGACACCAAGCATGGATCTTTCCCGAGAAAATGTTGGAATTTGCAATTTGAGAGACATAACCAATAAACTTTTAAAAGAACGTCTGCTACTTGCCCACAATTATAAAAGGTTTTTAGATGAACTAGTTCACTGCGCATCATATGAGATGTATGGGCGGTTTTCTGCAAGACACCCAGTTGCCATGACAACATGTATTAGTAGATAACTCTGTTAGGGCCGGTGCTCTTTCTATACACTCTGCAGAGTGATTATTTTTCTGAATATACTATCACATTGCACCAGAACAGCCAAAAGAAACTAAGTAGCTAAGTGCATTTGATGGTCATATAATACATATTGAAGATTCAGTTGCTGAACACAGTCTTTCACATGAATGTTCGTAAGAGGGTGGGTATATTGATTTAAGCTCAAGTCACTAAGACACCCTGTTGAAGAACGCACATGTCTGTGATTTCCAAAGAATTATAAATGATAAAACCCCGCAATATACTGTGTGATTTACAGACTTTGCAGTGACATTTAATTCCCAAATGTAGAGAGAACCCGACCCACACAATCACAAACATTTACATATTCACACACATACACAATCTTTAGTTCTGTTTTGATGACATTCACAGCACAATGCAATGCCAGTTTAATCTGACTCACGCAGCACACATTTATCCATAAAGGCCATCATCTGTGTGTGTTTTTTTTTACAGGTTCTTACCTCGCCGTAGTCAGTGGTGAGTACCAGTGTCGCATCTCCACATGAGTTCACAGTACACGGAAGCAGCTGATCTTTATGATTCACCCACACCCGAGCACCCTGTGAAACACACACAACAGTCAGACACACAAGATTTATAAGGACCTGTCCAACAAAACAAAATCTGTACATTGCTATTCACCACTTTAAATTTGCAACTTTCAGGGTGAAGTGTGGATGGCTTTTCACACTCACAATACACCCCATGCACACAATGCCCAGATGCAGAATATAGCCTGATTTAAACTGTTTGACCTCCACATATCTAACCAGCTCTTTTTCAAGTAAAGTATCACACACACAATGAAGTAAGCACTGTTTGTGTTCTGCACTCAAAAAAAATTATTCAAGACCTTCTTAGAAATGTCTTTCCGCCTGCTTTACAAGCTATTTTAGAGCAGGATAATATACCTGATTCATGGAAAATGGCGAATATATGTGTAATTCTTAAGAAAGATAAAAATCCTCAAGACTGTGCATCATATAGACCAATAAGCTTACTCAACACAGACAATAAGATATTGGCAAAGCTTTTAGCAAACAGACTGGAAAACATACTACCCAAGTTAATCAAACCAGATCAGACTGGATTCGTGAAAACACGTTATGGCACTGACAACATACGCCGACTCTTAAATATTATTAATTTTGTTCAAACCAAAGGGCACCCTGCACTTGTTCTCTCCCTCGATGCCGAAAAAGCTTTTGACAGAGTTGAGGGGGACTTTCTGTTTGCCACTCTAGGGAAATTTAACATGGGTCATAACTTTATTAAATGGATCCAGTTGCTTTACTCTAACTTGAAGGCCACAATGGTCGTGAATGGTACCACTTCAACTCCGTTCAGTATAGGGAGGGGTACAAGACAGGGATGCCCTCTCTCGCCCCTGCTTTTCGCTTTGGTAATCGAGCCCCTTGCAGAGCTTATTAGGCAAAGTAAAAATTTCCACGGCATTACATTGGGTGAAACTAATCATAGAGTTTCACTATATGCTGACGATGTTCTAATATTTATGCTTAAACCAGAACAGTCCATACCAACACTTCTGGACTGCATTTCTTTGTACAGTAGTCTTTCTGGCTATAAAATAAATCTCTCTAAATCCATTGCATTACCTTTAAATCTCCCTTCACTAGATCATCTAAAATTAATATCTCCTTTTCAAATATCAGAGGAAGGCTTCAGATATCTAGGAATCTTTATTACAGCCTCACTTAATGATCTTATAAATAACAATTACACTCCACTTACAGAAATAATCAAGACTAACTTGAAAACATGGTGTCTACTTCCAATTTCATTTCTGGGCAGAATAAATGTAATAAAAATGAATGTTCTTCCCAAATTGTTATACTTATTTCAATCTATACCTAGTTATTTACCTAGTTCTTTCTTTAAGGATCTTAACAAACACCTCTCAAAGTTTATCTGGAATAACAAATTGCCCCGTATAAAACTCTCAAAATTGCTTAAGCCGAAAGATAGGGGTGGGATAGCTCTGCCAAATCTGCAATTGTACTATTGGGCAGCCCAGATAAAAAATATGATCACATGGAGTACAGAGAGAACAAACTCTATTTGGTATAATATGGAATCATCAATTTGCACCCCATTTCCAATTAAATCTTTACCTTTTATCAAAAAGTATACTAAGATTAAAACAATTTCTGAACATTTTACCACAGCAAACACTCTCCGAGTCTGGAGAGATGTTAAGACATACTTAAAAATTCCCGCCTTCCTTTCCCTATCCTCTCCAATTTGTTTTAACCCTGATTTTCCTTTAACATTGCAAAATATTGGCCTCTCAACATGGCTAAAGCTGGGAATATCCCAACTATCTTGCTTATTTACAGAGGGTATTTTAAAATCTTTCCAGCAAATTGTGGATCAATACAAAGTTCCAAAGTCAGATTTTTATAAATATCTCCAGTTACGTCATTTTTTGAAAACAATTGTAGATAAAGGGGAGCTGAACATGCAAATAACTGCTATTGAGGACCTTTTACAAAACCCAATTGAGTTAAAGGGATCGATATCAAGGATATATGACATTCTAGTTAATAACTGCATCTCAAGCCTTCCAGCACTTAAGGCAGTATGGGAAAAAGACACAGGCCAGCCTATTGAGGAAAATGACTGGGATGTCGTATGCAATAATGTATACCCTAAATGCACTTCTCTTGGGGTGCATGAGCTCAACTTTAAATTTTTTAATAGGGTATATTTTACACCAATGCGTATTAAAAAGATGTTTGCCAATACCTCAGGCCTGTGCTTTAAGTGTAACAAACATAAGGGCACTGTCATTCATTGTTTTTGGTACTGTGACAAAATATTGCCTTATTGGGAAAAAGTGCATCATGTATTGAAAGATCTCTCTGGAGTGAACTTTGATATGACCCCAGCAGTATATCTACTTAATTTTAAGGTGAATACTCTGTTTAATAAAAAAACAACACAGTTATTTATCATTTAGGTATATTTAGCAAAGAAATGCATTTTGTTACTTTGGTCCGATTCACATGCTCCATCCCTTAAAATGTGGATATCACAAATTGCCACACTATTACCTTTTGAAAAGCTCACTTATGATAAACAGCAAAAATCGGAACAATTTTGGCTGCTCTGGTCTCCCCTTTGGGAATATATGAAAAGGTTTAAGGAATAATTATACATGATATTTTGTTCTTTCTTTTCTTTTTTTCCTTTATCCAATACTTACAACTTTTGGAATGTTGTGAGGCGGTGTTGTTGTTTCGGGGTTGAGTGTTTCTAATTCCTTTGGCTTTTTTTACTTTTCCCTGTATCTACCTTTTTTTGTTGTCATTTTCGCTTGTTTTTTCGGATTTTCTTGCCACTGTTTTAGTTGTACTTGGCACTGCTGTACCCTGACACTGTTGCTATCAATGTAATTCTATGGGCAAATAATAATAAAAAACAAAACAAAAAAAAAACAAATGTGAGGAGAGCCTTCAGCACTCGGAACAGCAAAAAAAAAAAAAAAAAAAAAAAAAAAGAAATGTCTTCCTAAATGACAGCAAGTCCAGACTTTGCAGGTCTACTTATAAAGCCTTATAAAGTCTCTTAGTTTAACCAAAAATAAAAATTCTGGCAGAATTTACTCAGCCTCGTATTGTTCCAACCTGTATGAGTTGACCACAAAAGAAGATATTTTGATCATAAATGGTAAGCCTAGTTGACGGTACCCATTGACTTCCATGGTATTTGTTTTTCCTACTATGGAAGTCAATGAGTACCTTCAACTATGTGCTAGCCGTCTATGATCAAAATATCTTCTTTTGTGGTCAACAGAATAAAGAAACTCATACATTACCATCATGTATTAATAATAATAGTTTGTGTTCAGCTAAAGAAAGGAAGTCACATAATCTGGAATGGCATGAGGTTGAACTGTTATCTTTTTCACCACACCTACCATCGCCACACATATACACACAAAATCCCTGAGGTAATATGAAGTGAGCATGGTGTAGTTGGGGGAGGGATGTAACACAGTTTGTCTGGAACATAAAGCCCCAGAGAAACCAGTGGTATTGATGATCTGACCACCTTTATACGTCTGCCGTTCTACCCTCACCCCTATGAATTCTTTCATTACTAGTAAAAATGCAGCTTGAAGATTCATTCAACACTCATTAAGTAACGAGAACACAACTCTTTAAATCTGAACAGATTTTAAAACACTAGACATCATATACTTGCCAGCTATGCAAACGTTTACATAGAAAACCGGGCATCACACTACGTGACTTAGGATTGCACACTACCAGATTTAAACAAATTAAAGTGTGGACTACAGAAGTTTTGTATATATCTAATTTTGTGAATATCTACTTTTGTAGATATTCTGTGCTGAGACACAAAAGAAAAAGCAAGCCAATGCATTTGGATGTCAGTACAGATTCTTTAGATATAATGGGAGTCATAAGCCACAATGTTTTCTAAAATTAGCCAATGGCCGTTCAAAGCGCTTTACAAGTTTTGTCTCACATTCACGCACTCATTCATACACTGACAGCGGTGTCAACCATGCAAAGCGCCATCCAGCTCACCTGGAGCAGCTGGGGTTAGGGGTCTTGCTCAAGGACACCTCAACACTTGGTCAGGTGGAGCCAGGGATTGAACCACCAACCTTTTGATTTGCAGACAACCTACATGAACCTACTAAGCCACTGCCGCCCCTATTACTAAAAATATATCTAATGTTTTCAACTACTTGTATATTATGAGAAAATTGCCATTCTAAACAGTGGCACGGGGCAGTGCAGTCGCCTGTCAATGACGTTAATATCCACGTTACCCTTTGTTACCACCTTTACTGACATAAAAACCAGATGAAAACAGTGCCATGGACAAATGCGGAAGTATGTGTTAGTGTCTAGTGTCTGTCAGGCTACTCGCTTGTTTATGGTAAGTTTGTTGATCTGAACACTTAATTCTGTGCTGTGTTAACACTAGGGGTGGGCAATACAGCCTCAAAGTTATATCATGATATTTTAAGATTTTTTGCGGTAATGATATTTCTGACAATATACAAAGTTATGGAAAAGGAAGGGCATTTTCCATCCAATGACCTGTCATTGATGACAGACTACCTAATTTCAAGTTTAAATCCATTGTCATAAGGTGGTAGAAGCAGCATTAAAGTGTAATAGTAGTGACACAATCACACAGCATGGCACATTTGGGGTCATGAGATAAATGTTAATCCAGTTCAGATAAAAACACAAGTGAATAAATCAGATTTTCATATAAACACAGGAGAAATCAGCAAGTCATCTGTCTGTGTCTAAGGTCTGTTGGAGGTACTTTAGGACCCAGTAGCTGACAATGCGCTCACGCCTAGCGGCAGTCGTGAAACAAATAGGGTTAAACGGAGCTTTAAACTCATCAGATCACATAATTTAATAGAAAATTAATAGAAAAGATGAACCTGTCTAATTAAATATTAAGTAAACGTGCGTCAGTAGTACAGTACAACTAGAATGTGAACGTTTGTGAAAATTTTTTGGATTTAAATTCAGTCAGTAAAGTAAGTTACTGTCATCACAGTTGTACAGTGTTTTCTCTTTATAACACAACTCCTTAACACTTCAGTTTAACAGTAACTAAAGTAATTTGCACAGCGATGCTCGGTTAAATCCTTAGTTTACTTTTTGGCCGCATATCACCCGCTGCTAGTATCTCCCCCTCGCTGCTATTGCTCTCAGGTGTTGTTGCTCTGCACGTTAGGGAACGTAAATGTGTCATACGTCATCGCGTCACTGTATCATTGATATCATGATATGACATTTTTTATCATTTACAATTTTTTATTATCGTGATTCGTGAACGGTATGATATGGCACACCCCTAGTCAGTGGCGAAGCCAGAAATGTTCAAGTGGGTGGGCCTTTATAAAACAGGGTGGGCAAAGCATAGAATGTACATAAATTGGGAGTGTTTACGCCCATGGCCGGCGTATATTTTTTTCCCCAATGTAAGTGCGGCTTTTTTCAAAACAGCCAGCAGCTGTCCATTTTTTCCGTGCTGTGGTCTAAAAATATTCAACTCTGGATGAAAAGCTTAGCTTGTCAATGTAAGTTCTCACACAGCCGTCCAATCACAGTGGGTGAAAGGGCGGGACTAATATCACAACAACCAACCGGCTCACAGCTCAAGTATCACAGCAACCAAAGCGCTTGGCTGAAAAAACAGCTGGCATTTGGCGTCCTCCAGGCGTTTTCAGCCGGGTTTAAAAGCTTTGGTGCACGCTACCTAAGCCAAGTTACCTTAATGCCATGCAGGCAGCACAATGTTTCAAGGGGAAATTTATAAAACAACTTAAATAACCAACCAGCTTGTCTACAGTATATGGGCAGGTGGGGCTGTGCCTGTTTTATACAGTCTATGAGCAGTGCCCCACCAAATTATTAACCCACTTGAAAACACAGAACTCAATATAAACTGAATTAGTAACGGAATTAGTTTTTACGTTATTTACGTTGCGTGAACGTAGATCCGAACAATATGTCATTCCTCCTCAGCAAAATGCATGACGTGAAAGCGTCATAGGCTACGACAGATTCAACAGATAGTGATTTTACTAAAGAACTCGTTCGAAAGATTGTTATGTAATGAGACAATGGCCATCAAACAACATGGCGCAATACAAAATTGCATGTGTTGTCATTTAAGTGTAAATATTCCAACAACATTAAATCATACAGCCCCCTAAATAGTTGATTGGAGTAATACTCCTGACTATAAACTGTAAATAATAATGACACCACTATAAACATTAAGAAAATGTCTAAACTCACCATTACATGTCCTGTAGTCTGAGACGGGGCTTCTGGTTCATAATAACAAAGTCCAATATGATCATAATGTCCCTTCGCGCAAAGAAAAGCAGAAATACATTTCTCAGACGAGCATTTATCATCGATGAGCGTAACGTTATAGGTCTTTCAACACAGCATGAAGTCATTATCAACGTAATACGTGCTCGTTTCATTTTGTTGACGTTTGAAAAGATGTCCTCAGTAATCCAACATTTCCATGAGTGATGTAATAGTCTCCGTCTCCAAAAGTAAACAGGCATAAGCAGATTTCATCGTGGAAAGGTTGTTAAACTTGATGATTTGCGACTCGCTGTTTTCAAATTCAGTTCAATCGCGCGTAGGCGGAACTAACAATGACTGACGAATCATATTCAACGTTTCATGTTGACAAGCGTGTGCACCAATAGGGTAAAAGAAAACTGCGAAACTGCTTGAACATGCAAACTTGCACTTATATTTTAATTATATTTATAATTGTATTACATATATGAAATTATAGTGTGATAAGACGTCTATTCGTAGTACTATTATTTATTTTTGTTAAATTATTTACACATTTGTCTGGAAAATGGCCTTCTGATTGGATGGGCCACAACTCAAAGTGGGCGGGCCCAGGCCCGGCCAGGCCCACCCGTAGCTTCGCCACTGCCCCTAGTTAACACACCATCGAATTGGACTAATACTATAACATCTATGACTAACAATTTCGTCTTGAACATTACTGTCATTAATGTTCGTCATTGAACTTGATTACCTCATCCATTAACATGATTTCTCATTCCTGTCTGATTGATGGGCATCAGTGGTTGAGTTAAAGAAAACAAATCCCATCATTCCACACTGCTTCAGAGCGTCATTAATCTATGTCATTGTTATTGTTTTGATCGCGCACCCTATAGTGGCGGATTCTACAAATTGTACCTTTAACTATTGTTTACTTGTCCAGACTGCAAATCAGGGTGAAAAACTAAGCAAAAGTCATGTAGTGTATACCAGCCTCAAATTAACTGGCAACTGCACAAGCATGGCGAAACCCCTAGTTATAACCTCGATAACAGGGGTCTCCAACCTTTTTGTGAACAATGCTACCACAAGGGTTAAAACAATCTGAAGGGCTACTTTTTCACAAATTTCATGAGCGGAAACAAAAACACTCACACTGAGAAAAAGAGAGTGTGAGATTCAGTGCCTGAAAAAATCTGGATTCACACAACTAAGGAAGTGGCAAGCTTGGCAACTTGTCAAAAACAGAGAGCAGAAATTCATGTGTGAAGATATTCTGAGATATTTATGTATCAAGATCTCAGTTGCATGCCTCCCTTTCTTACAGTATAATACTATACAGCACTTTGTCTGTATTTCTGCCCTGTGGGGAGAACTTTAACCGCTCCTGTAGTTACTGTTGGCACAGGTATTTGTCACATTTTCCCAGGCTTTGATTTTGGCAGCTATGCAGAAGAAATTGAAGCTCGAAAGATAGAAGCCGAACGAAACCTGTGAAGTAACCAAATATCTGTACGGTATGAAATTTGTTTTTTATGTCTGAATCTATGTCAGAGTTACTTCAGAGAAGAAAACTCTTCATATATTGTTTAATATTTAGGTTCTAGTTGGGTTTCATCCATTTTTTTATTCTCTCTATTTCTCTATTATACTTTATCTGACTTTTTTATCACATAATAGCCTCGTAAACATTTTAATATTTTATAATATTTAAATAAAAAATAACCTCACTCATGTTTCCCAACCTCATGTATGTTCACCCACAATAGTGTGAAAATCCCATTACACTGCACTTCCTGTGTGGATACAGTATCAATTATACATGACAGAAGGAGATGGAGAGAAAAACGAGCAAGTGAGAGAGAAAAATGAGCGAATCAGAGAGGAAATGAATAGATAAAGTGGATGAACTAAATTTTGTGCGAAAAATTGTGTGTTAGGAAAATTAGACATCTTACATTGCTGCTCATCTTTGATCTGTCTTCAACTTATGGCTTTAATATCCATTCACCAAAGACACGCACATCTTAGTGCTTTTGCTTCATCATTTCTTTATTAATTTTAACAACACAATCTAGATGTACAAGGCTGCTAGATATTTAAACTGGGTGGTCATCCCAAAACTGTAATATTCTGGTCCTTAGGTATGATTTGGTCCTTTCTAAGTCTATTTTTTGCTTCCTCCTATTGCTTCCTCTCATTGACACAAACACAACACGCTTAAACCCAGACCCAACCCTAAAACCCAAATTGCCCACTTTTTGCAGTCACATTTTGTTTCAGGGCACACTCACGCTATCCAAGCCACACCTAGGTGCATTTGACCCCCAAAGCCTGGTTCTTTTGACTAGTGTGATCGCACTGTACCGTGCAGGGCGCGGTTTGATTAATCGAGCCCTGGCTGGCTTGCAGAGGTGGCTGTGTGTTCGACTGTGCATGTACGCTCGCAAAAAAAAAAAAAACTATAGGCCTACTCCAGGCATAAGCCTTTTCACACTCAATTGTTGTGTTACAAGCTGTCACTTTAACAGCACCCTTTAAAAAAGTCCTAATATGTACCATTTAGGTACAGATATTTGGTAGCTTTAAGATACTAATATGAGCTCTTTCGGTGCAAAGGAGTAGCCTACTTTTGAAAAAGGGTACACCTTTTTTCCTGACAGTGTAGTGTGACATTAACACAACAGAAATTAAAAACTGGTAATCTTTTTGAATTCTGCACTTAGCTGTGTTCACTTACAGTATTCTTTTGGTCCCGTCTTAATTTCTTTCTGTTCATCCCTATCTCTCTCACCCTTTTCACTTTGATTTAAAAGCAAGTCCACTTATTAACCCTGGAGACCGACGAATAAGACACCTGACTGAAGGACCACCTCTCCCCCACGCCTGTATCTCTTCTTTCAATGTCTTGCTGACAGATTTATGCATCTGCAAGTGATGTGAGGCGGAGATAACTTTAAGCGGTCAGACAGTTCACCAGGGTAGTAGAGGAGTTAATCGACTATCAAGGGAGATTTATGTTTTCTGGCCTGGAAAGGGTGGGATAGAAGTCCAAATATGGCAGCACGTCAATAACATCACATTTCATTGGTTCTTGTGTGTCACGTGACAAAACACACCAATGAGATTTGACATTTTTAAGTGCCACCATATGTTACCGCACTGATCTATACATTGGATTCAAACCCGGGTCTCTCACACCACAGGCGAGTGTCATCACTGTGAGGCTGTTTACACTTGGCATTACATGCGTTTTCGTCGATCGGATCACATCCAGAGGTAGTCGAAACCACTTTCGATCGGATCGCTTTGGAGTTGCAGAATGCAAATGTGGTTGAATGTGTTCGAATAGCCACACGCGACCGCCTTCTCTCCGCCCATTTATCTAATCTGAGGTATTAAACACAAGTTTTACGTCTTTTTTTGACTTCTGGTGTGAACATACGGTGAACAGCGCTTTTTTAGTCTTTCATTGATAAAACTACTGCGGGTGTTCTCCGTAGTTTCGTTTTGAAAGCGTGAAAGTTGCCCGATCCTATTTCATCAATTGCGCTGAAAATTCAGAGAAAGCTCTAACATATACACGTACAAAACTCTGTGCAGCATGTATACTTGCTAAACAAGCAGTGGACTCCAACATAATATTAGTTTGCGTCCATATAAACTCATAATTACTCCCGCTCGCGTTTGAATGACAGCAGAGAGACTCGCCCACCGTCTCACGGACCGTCTCCTCACAGTATTCAGGACAGAAGCGGTCGAAAGTGGACAAAAGAGACGGATTTAAATACCAGGTGTAAACGTAATGTGTCTCTCTCGTCCACTTGTGATCCGATCGATGAAAACACATCTTAATACCAAGTGTAAACAGCCCCTGTGTTGTCTTAGACCAGGGGTAGGCAAGTTCGGTCATAGAGAGCCGCAGTCCTGCATATTTTAGCCTAAGCACTGATAATCTAACCTGCTGTCTAAATCCTAAAGACATTGATTAGCTCGTTCAGGTGTGTTTGATTAGGGTTGGAACTAAACTCTGCAGGACTGCAGCTCTGTAGGACCGAACTTGCCTACACCCGTCTTAGACCATAGCCTCTCTATGTGTTTTGAAAGGAATGGGTGAGGGGTGGACCGAGTTGGTTGCAATTAACAATCTCACGGCTAAATGAAACTAAAATCAACACACTGCACCTTTAACTGAATGGATTACTTTAATGATGGAAGGATGTGCTTTTTGAAGCTTTGACATGTTCACCCCCATATGAGAAGATAGCATGATAGCATTCGAATATAAAATTATTAATTTGTGAAATTAAGTCATATACAGTACATTTGAGATGGCATGACAGTGAGTAAATTACTAGAAAATACTTTTTCATATCGGGGTGAACTATTCCTTTAAGTCATCTATTTCGACTCTAATCACAGCAGGGTGAAATCACAGTGTAATCAACTGGTGCTAAATCAGGAAAGGCGAAACTGGGGTTTTAATGATAAAGGAAGTTAATTATAGTGAAGACCTTGCTGTTTGCGTTCTGATAATGATATAGCTTACAGCAAGCAAGAAGGAGAAAACAGGATGGTAATCTACCAAATGACTACAGTCAGGCTTGTGCCACATAACAGTGATCTCCTGGAAACATTCAAACAGATGACCTGAAAATCTGAGAGGTTTACAATATACAATAATGACAAATTGACAATTCTAACCTATTATGTTACTGTAATCCCATCAAGCTGCTACTATCTCCATCAGAGGGTTTAGTTCAGGCATAAACGGCTGCTATGGCAACAGGGTCGTGACAGCAGGTGCTAGTTGTATATATGTATATATAGGCAATAGTGAAGTGGATAGGGCAGTAGGACGAATATTAAAATATTGCATTGTGGAATTAGATACAGTAGATTGGAATAGGGATATAGAGTAAAGCTGAACTGATGTTTGAATGCCAATACAGAGGATGAAAAGGTCACATGCAGCAAGAGTGTATATTTTTAGCTCGCATATATGTGTGCTGCATAAGCCAACCCAGTTTGTTTTTGATGGGTGTGTCACAATCTCTTTTTTCCTTTGTCACACATTTACACATTTCTTTGCATATATCATACGTCCATACTGTCTATTGTCTATGTCTCGTTGTCACTTACCAAATAACTTAAATAATGCATGCACATGCATGCTCCAGACAGGAATCGAAGCTCAGCTTTGAATTAAAAAGTGTCAAAAGCCCCCAATATCTTTAAATTACTTATCATCCCCCTTTCATATGTAAAGCACGTTGAGTGCTGCAGAAAAGCACTATATAAATGTAACGAATTATTATTATTATCATATCTTCAACCCCTGGCTGTAGCCAGATTAAAGCCCTGGAATCATAAGAGACTTTTGTGGTTGAAACATCCCGGCTTCTCTCACATATTCTGACTGTCTCATACAAAGCTTACTGCTCCAGACAAGTGCAACAGTATGAAAGACCTTTCTAATTATACACAAGGGACGTGAAGAATGACTCGACCTGATAAAGGCGCTGAGAGAGAGAAAAGGGAGGTTTTGGAGTCAGAGCAAGGGGCACACATGCATCAACTCTGGTGGAAAGAGATTTGCACTTTCCCTGGAGCGGTCTGTCAGATCTGCTCTTCTCAGGCCGGCAGAGGAGGCTGATCTGGGTCAGGAGAACTTTTCTCATTGCTTCTCTGTGCTAACTAACACTCACACATGCATGCACTGTCAGATCTCAGTCTGTCTGTGTTTTTTTCCATCTTGATTTTGATGAACATTTAATGTTTCCGCATATCCTCCTCATGCTGTCAAACTTAAAGGTGTCATAAAATGTAAAACTGTATTTGTCTAGCCATAGATGAATTTAAAGAGTCCTGTGCATGGTAATGACATATCGTCAATGAAAATCTATGTAGGATATACTGTCCATGTCCAGAAAGGTATTAAAAACATCATCAAAGTAGCCCATGTGACATCAGTGGGTCAGTTTTACAGCATCAAAAAAACATTTTGGTCCAAAAATAACAAAAATTACGACTTTATTCTGCATTGTCTTCTCTTCCGCGTCTGTCACGTGACTGCAGTGACGCGGGTTGACATGTTTGCAAAGTTTTTTTTCAAACTTACAGTGTGCATTTCCCTCAGACTGTAACGAAGCATGGGCGCACAAAAAAACCCTGCTGGGGCGCACCAGATAACACGTCAGCCATGTCGTAAGTCATCCGCATCACTGCAGTCACGTGACTTTAGTCTCGCATGGATAGTATACTGTACATAGATCTTCAATGAAGGGTCAACAAGCTCTCAGACTAAATCTAAAACATCTTAAAGGGATAGTTCGGCCAAAAATGATATTAAACCCATGATTTACTCACCCCCAAGCTGTCCGAGTTGCATATGTCCATTGTTTTTAGACAAACACATTTTCGGATATTTTAGAAAATGTTTTAGATCTTTCAGTTGATTAAATGTAATGTTACGGGGTCCACGACCTTCAAGTCCAAAAAAAGTGCGTCCATCCTTCACAAAATAAATCCAAACGGCTCCAGGATGATAAACAAAGGTCTTCTGAGGGTAATCCGCGCTGTGTTGTTGTAGAAATATCCATATTTAAAACTTTATTAACGTAAATAACTACCTTCCGGTAGCGCCGCCATTTTAGACTCCTCTGTATTCAGGAGAGAGTATTAGCGTAGTGTACGCACTTTTCTTAGTGACGTATGACAAATTCGGAGGGCGGGGGCACAGAGCAGCAGCAGAGTAGCCTCCGTAGGCTGCGTAAGCTCTCATCCTGAATGCGGACACGACTAAGATGGCGGCGCTACCGGAAGGTATTTATTTTAGTTAATAAAGTTTTAAATATGGATATTTCTACAACAACACCGCGCGGATTACCCTCAGAAGACCTTTGTTTATCATCCATGGGTTTAATATCTTTTTTTGCCAAACTATCCCTTTAAACTGTGGTCTTTACGAGTTTGGAACGACATGAGGGTGAGTCATTAATGACATTATTTTCATTGTTGGGTGAACTATCCCTTTAAATTACACATTAAATTAATTACAACGTTGTTACAATGCTAAAAACAGCGTTTAGGCTGAGGTTTTAATTTTGACGTCACAGTTATGTTCTGCAGGTCCATACTGAAAAAACACAAATAAACTAACCACTCAGAAACATCTATTTCCATTCTCCAAACAATCGGTTGTTCCTCAAAATCTGTGACTAATGACTAAAAACAAATGTGAGCCTTACTGTGAAACAGCCAATCAGAGCAGAGCTCATCATTATTATTCATTACCCTTCCAAATAAGGTAATATCACTACCTTTCATTTTAAGGAAAACGTCCTATGGTTGTAAATTGACATATAAAATAGTTTCTGGATCATTTACCCCTTAATTAAGTCAGATGCCTTTTACCTAGATATAAGAGAAAAATTTAAAGGAATAGTCTACTCATTTTCAATATTAAAATATGTTATTACCTTAACTAAGAAGAGTTGATACATCCCTCTATCTGCGACACTTCGATAGCATTTAGCTTAGCCCTATTCATTCAATGGTACCACTCAGAGATAAAGTTAGAAGTGACCAAACACATCAACGTTTTTCCTATTTAAGACGAGTAGTTATACGAGCAAGTTTGGTGGTACAAAATAAAACGTAGCGCTTTTCTAAGCGAATTTAAAAGAGGAACTATATTGTATTGCGAACAGCACTTTTGGGAGTACTTCGACTCGGCGCAGTAACACCCTCCCTCTCCCATTATGAGAGGGAGAAGGGGAGCGGATTTTTCAGGCGAACAACTTAAGGGTCTGTAATTGATGACAGAATTTTCAATTTTGTGTAAACTATCCCTTTAAATCAATAAAAACATGAGTCATTGAATCATTAAGGGCATGACTCATTGAATCATTAAGGGCATGACTCATTGAATCATTAAAACATGATTTATTTAATCCATGAAAACATAAATCACTAAAGCATTGACTTACTAGTAATAATAATACATTTTATTTAAACCATAAATAATACTATAGAAATCAAACAATAAAGAATTGTTCTTAATTCTGCCACAAGAGATACTCCAGAGTTAAAAGGCAATGCTAGAGCTCCCACTTCAAAAACAAGCAGTGAAATTAGTGCATTGCAGCAAAGGGAACAGTATGGGAGAGCGAGATACAGAAGAAAGTGATTCGCACTGGAATGAATCAAGGCACCCACTTTCAGATGAAGCTACTGAGAAAATATAGGTCACACATCTCCAGTGACTGCTTTACTTAGTACCAGTACCAGAGAGAGAAAGAGAAAGAGAGATGGAAGAACACGCAATCCATGGCACCATGAAGAGGAAATCAAGCTAACATGAATTCTGCTCTGACCGGGAAGAAATCAGGTGCAGTACAGTACAGAATAGACTTTTTTATTGTGATTACTAGACTGGCTGGGTCTGGGCTAGGGGTGTCACGATTCTCCAAATCCTCAATTAAATTACAATTTTGATTCTAAGGCCACGATTCGATTTTCAGTTTTTGAATTTGTTTTTTTTTGAAATCACAAAAAATGCTATGCCATATTAGATTAGGCTTTTATGAAATATAATATCTGACCTTGAAAGCAGAGAAGCCCTGCCATGTTAGTCATGCTGCCAGTAAAAATATGGTACATGCACGACACACATACCTGATAAAACAAAACTTCCTGTCAGACGAACATTCCTGTCAGTACTTTGCACTTAAAAAAGTGCTTTTATTACCGTCAGACGAGATTGTAAACTATACCCCAATAAGTCCTGTTTAAATGCTGTTTTCTTAACTCTTAAGCAACAAGTTGTTGTGAAACTTAAACAGATCTCAGTTCAAAGAAACAACTGGTCCAGACCCAGACGCCGTTCTGTGCACGCGCGTGTGCTCTAATTGAGTTCAGCTGAAGGCGGGAGGCGCTTACTGTTTATTGTTTCCCATGTAAAGAGCAGCTCGCGTGGTGTCTCCTACTATCTTTTAAAGGCGGAGTCCATGATGTTTGAAAGCCAATGTTGATATTTGAATCAAATCACCTAAACAAACACGCCCCTACCCCAATAGAATCTGGACCTTCTGTTGATAGACCCGCCCCACACATACGCAACCCGGCATTTGATTTGATTTGATTGGCTATAAGTGTGTTTTGGTAGTCGGCCCGTCTCCTTTTCCAAAGCGTTTTTCAAACATCGTGGACTCCGCCTTCAACTGGCTGTAGCTAGCTAAGTTAAAGGAGGTTGACTCGCAGCACTCAACATGTTTTTTTTCCGCTTGACAAGCCAACTGGACGTGACATGGGGGCGTGGCAGCATCGACAATTACATTTTTTTATTCGAAGTTCGAGTTTGTGACTTAATTTCGATCAATTTCGATTTAAAATTGAAATCGTGACACCCTTAGTCTGGGCAAAGGAGTATTTAAAGGCACAGTGTGGGACTTTTAAAAGGATCTCTTGACAGAAATGCAATACAATATACTAGGGGTGGCACGGTTCACAAAACCCTCGGTTCGGTTCGTATCACGGTTCTATGGTCACGGTTCACGGTTCAGTACGGTTCTTGTTGTTATTTTTTCTTTAAATTTTTAACACTCCAGAAATGTATTATCTTATTAATGTATTAATTATCCATAATTTAGGATACAGTATTAAAAAAAGTTATATCATGTAATCATGCACAAACTGAATTTGACTTTAAGCACATTGGACCATCTCTGAGGAAAGCCAGATGAGATTTTGATAGAGCAAGAGGGAAGACATTGATGATTTCAACATGCTTTTCATTTATTTGGCAAAAAAGAGAATGTGTATTGCCATCTACATAAACTTTATGTGCATTTTTAGCACACAAAGATAACTTGCATTTATTAAAATGCCAACTTCAGTGTAGCTCTTAGATTTATCACTGAGAGGCTGCTTTAATACTGAGAGTTTATGTGGACGAGAGAGAAACATAACCTTTGCACCTGTAATATTAAAATCTCTTTAAGTCTCTTTTGTCCACTTTTGACCACTTCTGATTACTTTGAGGGGCAATTTCTGAAATAAGATCGCGCAACTTTCACACGCTAGCAAAATGAAACTACGCGGAAATCAGCCGCTTTAATTTTATCAATGAAAGGCTAAAAATAGCGCTGAATATGAAAAGACGTAAAACATTGTTGTCAGTACCTCAGATTAGATAAATGGTCGGAGAGAAGGCGATCTCCTGTGGCTGTTGGAGCATATTCAACCCATAGACTGCAGTTCTATCTATTGTTTTATTTCCGCTGTCATCATAAGTAACATGAAATAAAAATATGTTTCCACACACCAAACTTATACGACGCTGGCGCATCCTCCAACTGCGGGCAGACTTCCTTTTCTCTCCCACTTGCCATTTCTACACGTAACATAACCCGCAGTACTTATACTCCAAACGAGTCACCTCTTCTTTCGCGCGAAAGGGAAACACGCTATCTGAGGTCACATACAGGGCATGAGACTACATTGCGCATGCCATGGACCGTTGAACCGTGCGGTACACACGCGCTCCGAACCGAGACAAGCGAACCGAACGGTTCGGATTTTTTTCATGGACCGTGCCACCCCTACAATATACTGTATACATAACTATATTATTAGTGGTGTATAAAGACCTTACAAAATGAACTGTATTTTTTTTACCTTAGAATGAGACGTTTATATCTACATACGCCGCTGGTCTCTTTACATGGAAGTCCCAATTTTGTCCCGTCAAGTTTCTACAGTAGCCCTAAACGGACAAACTTTTCTACAGAGCATGTTTTGTCACTGTTGTCTCAGACGATGACGTCTTTGTCCTGTGGCGGCTACCATTACTTCACTATGGGTTTTAAAGGGGAGGGATGGACAGAGATGTTGGTTACAGTCTCACCCCTAGATGCTGCTAAAAGTCCCACATTGCACCTTTAACTGGTTGTGTATTAAACACCACGGGTTATATATAATTGTTCCAGACACAACTTAGTCTTCACAACTTAGTTCTGGCATTTTCAGCATCACTGAATGGACTGAATGGACATGCAGCATAAGCCAGTTTATTAAACAGTCCACAGAATCAACTCTTTGGTGATCTCTAAATTAGATTTTTTATAGCTGTAAAATATTATCACACACGGTTACATTGAAACAGCATGCTCCTACTTTGAAGTGGAATGAGCATTGTAATGACATCAGACAATTACACTGATGCATTTTGCAGATGCTATTATCCAAAGTGACTTACGGTGGTTTACATTTTTATCAGTATATGTGTTTCCTTAGCCTGGTAGAACCATCCTCTGCTATTTTGCTTCGCTTCATAGACAGAGTCTGGCTGGGCATAATTGACAATCGTTTTCCTTCTCATGGGAGGGGCTTGTCTGAAGTTTAAAATCATTGGTCTAAACGTAAGCCAATCACATAACGTTTGGATATGATGTGCGTTATGCGCCAGCTCAGCCGCATCAAATTTCTGCTGTAAAACACACGCATGATGTGAAAACAAACCCATCGAGCGAAATACCGAAGTTAACATGGCTATGAACGACTTCTGCAGATTATGTAAAGTAAATCGGGCCAGAGCTAGTTGAACACTATCCTTACGGTGTCTTTCCACTCACGTCTAAGTGGAGGAACGCCCCTCTCTCCTCTCAAACTCTTCCACCAGACGGCCATAGCCATATGTAAATTAAATCTTCCTACCTTTTTTTCTGGTTAATCAGGAACGTCACCAAAGAATGTTTGCCCACGCGTCCTCCACCATTAACTGTGAACAATGAAATTTCCTTCCATGATATCTCGATTGTTGTGCACGTCAAGCTGTGCTGCACACAGTTTCTTGCTGACGATCGATAATAGTTGATAAATTAAACTTTTCCCAAAACCTGTCGGGAGTAGGGCAACAACATAATCTCCATTCAAAATGTTTAACAAACACTTTTCTTGTTCGGGATTAAGTTGGCAAGTGCCGG
The DNA here is from genome assembly GCF_030506205.2 of Paramisgurnus dabryanus. Classification (NCBI taxonomy): domain Eukaryota; kingdom Metazoa; phylum Chordata; class Actinopteri; order Cypriniformes; family Cobitidae; genus Paramisgurnus; species Paramisgurnus dabryanus. The sequence continues at coordinate 8,076,522 of NC_133343.1, forward strand.
TTCTCCACAACAGAGCAAATAGCTTTCTGTGCCTCCATGTCCACTACAAACTACAACCGTACATTCGGCGCTTAGCGTCTACGTCACGGCTCTCAGCCCGCCCTCTGTTCATTGATTCGCCGGTTGTTTTGAGACCTGAGGAAAACGGTTTGAATGGGAGGTATCTCAGACTGAGTACAGAAGCGTAATGAAATTTAGCGGAAGTACAAAGTCTGACGTAGTCAGGCTAGTGTTTCCTAGGTTTGAGCTCAAAACCTGCTGCTATTTCTACGGCAATTTTGCAGTGCTTGATTTTGTGAAATTTGTCCTGCATGGAAATGAAACATGGAATTAATGGCTATAAAAAAGTAAGCAGGTGGACCAATATTGCCAAAATTCTGTTATTATTTCATGGACCAAAAGTTAAATCAAAGTCTCAAGCAGGAACAAGTTTCCTAGAGAATTATTAATGACGTCCACATCATGACACACGTCTTCATCAACCTATTCCTATTGACGGATCAATTTAAATCCTCTCTGATAATAGAAATGTAGTTAATCTATGTACAACACTATGTATGTAATTAAATTTAACTGGCACTAGGACCATGCGACCCAGTAAAACAGGTCTCCCATGCAATGTTGCTGTGCGGACAGGAGGTGTGTTGAGTCATCAAGATGATAACCTGAACTGTCACTACAGAGAGCAGACAGCAGAAAAAGAGGATGCACAAAAAGATGCAAAAGAGAGAGAATGAAAATGAGTAATAGTTTGTTTGTGTATTCTGCTTTAAGGGGTCACCAAGCTTTCAGTCTGTAATGATGCTTTGGGCCCCTTTAGATGCTGTTGAGCGGTTGACACATCAGGGTTTTGGGCCAAGACAAGAAAATGTACAGGCTGGTCGGGCCTGTATGGCCAGGTGGTTACATTTCCATTGCATTTCAAATGTATTATATGATTTCAAAATGTTAGCTTTAAAATCACTCAAGTTTCAGGAACCATAATGTCATATAGACGGAGAGTGGGCTCCTTTGATTTAGCAACCACCCAGAACAACTTAACAACCACCCAGAGCACCTTAGCAATCAAAGAACCAATAACCAGTCAGGATACCTTATAGACCCAGTTTACACCTGGTATTGTTATGCATTTTGGTTGATCAGATCATAAGTCGACGACACTAAATACAGGTGTAAAGTAGGTGGCATCTCAGCTATTTTGAGCTTGTAAACTTTTCAGAGGTAGTCGAAAATGCTTTCAAATGTGGTTGAATGTGTTCGAATAGCCACAAAAGCCTGGCTTCTCTTCGCCTATTGATCTAATGTTTGATGTACCGAGTACAATGTTTTTACATGGGTCCTGACTTCTAGTGCGAACCCACAGTGTTCGGTGCGATATTTAGGCTATCATTACTTTAACGAAAGCGTCTACTCTCTGCCTTTTTCATTTTTGCTTCAAGTTGCATGAGCTTATTTCAGTCCATTGCTCTGAAATATCTGAGAACGCCCTGGCATATACATGTACGAAACACTGTGCAGCATGTTTACTATCAACACAAGCAACGGAACTCTGCCATAATATTAGCGCGCAACTTAAATCCATCATTTCTCCTGCTCATGTTTTAACGACTCACCCAAAGTCCATCCCTTCACAGTACTCAGGACAGAAGTGGTCGAAAGTAGACAAAAGAGACAGAATAACACCAGGTGTGAATGGGAACGTGCTTTTCTCATCCACTTGTGATCCAATTAAAAACACACCTTAATACCAGGTGTAAGGGTCTTAGAAATCACATAACTACACAATGGCAACCACAAACAACACCCTAGCACAGGGGTGGGGAACCCTGGTCCTGGAGGGCCACTGTCCTGCAGAGTTTAGTTCCAACCCTAATTAAACACACCTGAAAAATCTAATTAAAGTCTTCAGGATTACTTGGAAATGAAATTCAGGTGTGTTTGATCAGGGTTGGTTGGAACTAAACTCTGCAGGACAGTGGCCCTCCTGGACCCAGGGTTCCCCACTCCTTCCCTAGCATCTAAACTTGCAAGTACTAAATTTTTTGGAAACCCTACAAATCTAACTGTACTTATTTTAGTTAACTGAAGGCACGTTGTTCAGTCAACATACAAAATCCTATATGGTAGCATTGATTATGCCCCATAAATTATATTATTAATAATGGTCCTTCCACATACTATACAGTGAAAGATATACTGAAATCATGTTCTCCTGCCTTGTTTCAAAATTAAAGGAAAGGGGACATTTCACAATACTTTTTATAAGATGTAAAATAAATCTTTGGTGTCTCCAGAGTACATATGTGAAGTTTTAGCTCAAAATAGCATATAGATAATTTTTTATAACATGTTAAAATTGCCACATTATAGGTGTGAGCAAAAACGTGCCATTTTTGAGTGTCCCCTGTTAAATGCAAATGAGCTGATCTCTGCACTAAATGGCAGTGTCGTGGTTGGATAGTGCAGATTAAGGGGCAGAATTATCCCCTTCTGACATCACAGGGGGAGCCTTATTTCAATTACCTATTTTTCACATGCTTGTAGAGACCAGTTTACCAAAACTAAGTAACTGGGTTGATCTTTTTCACATTTTCTATGTTTATACAAGCACAGGGGACCCAATTATAGTCCTTAAACGTGGAAAAAGTCAGATGTTCATGATATGTCCCCTTTAAAGTTTCCAATGCACCATTAGATGGGCTTCTTTTGCTGTACCTCTCACCCATGTAAGGCTGTAAACATAACATACACTTCCTGGTTAATATAATCATCATTTAATGTAATTTACTCTAAGCCTTGTTTTGGTGTGCTGTTCTTTCTGACACAGATTAAATGCTGACTGCTTAAAACCATTTGAGACACATAGCATGTGCTCAAGAGGATAAATGGCTTATTAAGATTCTGCAATTCTGCATTAGGTACAAGACAGAATGCAGGTGTTTCAGTTTAAGAGAGTTCAATTTACAGAAAAAAGGGAAAGCGTGGTATATCACAGTTAAGTAAGCTTTGGGAATTGCAATCTATTTTTAAAAGAGGTCGAAAAGCTGAAAATGCTCATGTGAGGCCTATTCTGCAGAGCACAGAACCACCATCATCCATACATGAAGACATCAAGGCTGAGAAGCAAACTTGCAGATCATACGTTTCTCAACCATTCCTAATATGAGGCTCAAGGTGAGTGCTCTAGATATGGCATTTGGAAATAATCTCAAATATTTCCAAAAAGCCTTCGTGACACGGCCACGCGCCGGTTTAGGAATATATTAGGACAACAAGCATGCATAATATGCAAAATGTGCAAAGATTTAAAACCTTGCAGAGTATCTTTGCAAAGATATTATGATGGCAGTTAAAGACCCTGCCTCTGCTTCAACGCGAGCCCCTTCCCCCCTCCGAAGGGGCGAGCGCGAGACACCGACGCACGCGACATCACCAAACCATCAACTACTGTGTCAAATGAATCACTGGACCATTTTAATAAACCTGAAAATGACAGCCTGTGAAATGACAGGTGCACTTAAATTGTATATAAAGGGTAGGGTACTTTTATTAGTGGTATTGCATGACACACCAATAAGGTAGGTGTGGACCCAGATGTGCATTCTGTACACTGCACACACAAGATTATCTAATATGTTTTATTCTTGAATATTGCACATAATCTGTTGCTTTGCATATTGCACAGAAAGCACGACAGATTAAACGAACCCATCAAAAAAAAGAACTCACCTCCGCGAAGAAGGTCTCCATCTTCCCTTAAAAAGGCTGCAGGAGGACGCTGTCCCGGTGCCCAGCTGATCAATCACAAAAATGCAGAGGGTTTGAGAAACGTTCGACAAGATTTATGTCTGTTATGCAGATGCTTTCCATTCACGAACGTGTATGAAGCACGGGGCACTGCATTCCTGTGTGAACTGGCAAAGCGTGTAGCGAGGGAAACGACAGATGGTATAAAAAATAAAACGGTCAGGTGTTTCGTTTCAGTATATTTCTTTATAGTAAATCAAAAACCACTGTCCACGCGCGTGCCGCGATGACTCCGGCATCCGGACGAGAGCGAATGAGTCCGTGTCCGCACGCGCGTCTCCGGTGGGGCGGCGCACCGTGCGTAAAGACGGCCCCTCAAGTTCGCGCTTTTACCGTGAATACCTGAGGTAAAACTAGAGGAAATACGCCTTCATGACATGCAGTGTCTGCAAGACTATAAAATCAAAGCTTACTGCCAATAAAAGAATCAAGCATCGAGCTATATTCTAATACCTATGTCGCCCTCAAGCCTTGTTGACACATAAAACCAGCTATGGCTTACAATACAGTAAAGTAGGCTACATAAATAACATCTAAATATTGTTCATCTGTGTGGTTGGTTGGTTTGTGTGTGTTGGTGGTACTGCCATGCATGCCCCTCAGATGAGTTTCCATGGTAGCGCTAGCGACACATATCTCTGCATCCTCTAGTCACAGATGGTGTGATGATGGAGTGCAGTGGGTGGGGTAGAGATGATAACTTATCAATACATATTTGCATGTTTAGAGAGATGAGAGTGTCACTGCCTCTGAAATACAAATATTTGCAAATAACTTTATAAATGTGAATGTAAATAAACTATGCGTATGTGAGTTTGGTCAATGAGCATGCAAATCAAAACAGGTGGAAAAGGAATTAAACAATTAAACTCTTATCTCTCACAGCTAGACAGAAAACTGTAATCCTGATGCAGCACAGTTAAGGTATTAGTAATCGACCTAATCTCTAGATTAGCATTTTGAAGAACTATGAAAGTCTCAAGGGTTAATAAATAATGAAGTGAAAAAAAACTAATAGCTTTTTTTTAGTACGGGTCTTAATTATTTTCAAAGATATTTTCAAATAGTATCACTTAGGGTATGACTTTTTAAGGTCATCATTAATTTTTGAAGGGTTATACCAATTAATTTAGCAACCTGACATTATGTCATGCTATTAAAGGTCAAATTATTTATAATGTTATATTTATATAAGATGTACAGACCTTAAGGTACAGTCAGTGCACTATCAGAATAAAAGTTACATAAGTTGTCACTGGGACAGTACTTTTAAAAAAGGACTTAAAAATATGTAACATTTTGGTACAGATAGGTACCAATATGTACCTCGAAGGTACCAATGTGTACCTTAGAGGTACTAATATGCACCGTTTATGTGCAAAAGTGTACTTTTTAAAAAGGTAAATCTTGTCTTGTGCCTTTTTTCTGAGAGTGTAAGGCTACAAGGGTCCTGTCTCTGTTCAATATATTTTTTATTGTATTATTGTCAGATAAAAAGAAAATGCTTACTCTACTTTTTAAAATAATATTAGCATTAAATAATGTAATAATTCATTTTAAACAGTCTTACCACAAACACACACATTTGAATTTTGGAACTAGGTTTTTCTTTGTATTTATTGGGTATATTACATAAAGATGAAATATCAGGGCACATTTTGGGTTGGACATTCACAACATATAAACGAATACACCTTTTCAGATTTCTTCTTTTTCTCATAATACATATACCAGTTATACTGTTAGTGACAGCACATGAAAGATGAACCACAGACTTAACTTCTTAATTAATACTGAAAGATTTTCTTTGCAACAAAGAACCAAAAATAACATTTCTGTTTATCCATTTAACTATTACTGAAACTACCCATGTTCTTCTGTCCTCCAGATGGTAAGATTACAGTGGCCCAGCTGTGGCTTACTCTACCCAAGTGTGAGCCTCCCCTGCCTGGGCCCCTCTATTGTGTGGCCCCTGCCTGTCACTGTATGGAGGCCCTGGAGGTTTTAGGGGCCTCTCCCAGTCAGCGGTCTGGCCTGCAGCATAACACCCGGATTGCAGCCGCCTCTTTGTCTCCTCTGGTCTTTTATCCCCTGCCTCCTGTTGTGGGACACGGGCCAGGGTCACACCACAGTAACAGAGCCTCACGTTCAGAGGAAGCCTGTATCTTTTGTTCCATCCTGCTGAATGGGGCTGGACTATTTTTAAGTGTGGTGGGTTGTTACATATGGTTCCCCCTTCACTGTCATCACTCTCCTACTGTGACATCTTAATACAGGATGAAAAGAATTCAGTTAATAAGTCACCTGATGCTTTGTTTTCAACAAGCCCATGTTTCATGATGCCCATGAGGTGCCCTAAAACAGTAAAACAAGAAACACATACACTGGAAGGTCCCAAAACTGCAATACATAAACAGCAAGAGTTGTATGGACAATCTGGACATAGGAATCAAATGTCATTTTAATGTGCTATCAATTGGATACCCAGGGTGATGTCATTGTGTGGCATTTAATGGATAGATGAGAAGAATTTGATATGCTATATGACAAGCCCTGAGGTAGGACTATCATTATTTCAACTTTTTTTGTGCAATAGGAGGATGCACTTGGACTGTGTGAATAACAGGTTGTGCAACTTTCAGAATTATGCAGCATAGATTTTTTTAATCTTTGAAATGGCACATATAGAAATGGCTTTTAAAACACATTTTATAATATTTAAATGGCTGAATTTATTTTTTGGACCACTTCGAAATACATTCATTTTGAAGAATGCTCTTTCATAAGCTCAATGAAATTTTAATGCTTCTGCTATTAAAACATTATTGAATAGTTTTCCATCTTTAAAATTCCAATTAAACATCCTGTGCACTCATCTCTTAAACTTATGCTGGGATCTTTTAAAGCAAAATGCTGGGTTGCTTTAACACATTTTTGGGGTCAAATATAAACATTTTCTGGGTCATTTTAACTCAAGAGTTGCGATTGTCGCCCTTTTTGACCCAACGCTGGGTTTGAAATAACATTTCTTAGAGCGTGAGGTCTAGCCATTTCCAACTTGATTTCCAACGTGAAAGACAAAGAAGATAATCATAACAATTTACCATCATTGACAAGCTATGTAACTGCAGATGCCATGTTTCTATGGCAATATAATGCTGTTGAGTAACTTTAAAGGGATAGTTCACCAAAAATAAAAATTCTGTTATTATTTACACATTTTGAATTTTATTTAAAACCAAACTGATCCGGGGCACCATTGACTTCCATAGTATTATTTTTCTTCTTCAAATCAATGGTGCCCAAGATCTGCTTGGTTTCAAACATTTTTCAAAATATCTTCATTCGCATTCAGAAGAACAAAGAACTTTATACCGGTTTGAAACAACTTGAGGGTAAGTAAATGATGACAGAATTGTCATTTTTGGGTGAACTATCCCTTCAAGTGACTTTTTGTTATCTCATCAGAGAGACGGAGTATAGTTTATTTCGTACATGTACACAGACATTGGACGCATGTGCATTGGACACATACATTCTCCTGTAGGCGCATGGAGTATCCATAGTATATTCATAGTAGAGACCCTTTGGAACTAATATTATGGAAGTAATGTGATAAATGATGAAGAAGATGTTTTGATAAATGATGGTAAGCACACAATTGACGGTACCTATTGAATTACATCGTATTTGTTTTTCCTACTATGGAAGTCAGTTACAATCAGCTGTGTGTTTACTAGTGATGGGGACGAGACCGCCTAATGCCGAGTCCCAGTCAAGACCGAGTGTTTGAAGGGTCGAGACCGAGTCCGTTGGTTTTCAAATACAATCTAGTCAAGTCTGAGTCAAGACCGAGTCTTTGAGGAAGCAAGTCTGAGTCGAGACCGAGTTGAAGGGTCGAGACCGAGTCCGTTGGTTTTCAAATACAGTCTAGTCTGAGTCAAGACCGAGTCTTTGAGGAAGCAAGTCTGAGTCGAGACTGAGTCCTTTAGGAGTCGAGACAGAGTCGAGGCCAAGACCATAAAAAGAGTCGCCCACTGTGGTCCGAGACCGAGTCAGAGACGAGTCTGAGAAAGCAGAAGAACTAGTGATGTAGTACTGAAGTCTGATTTCTGCTTTCTCGGACTCGTCTCGGACTCGTTCCTGCAAAGACATCACTAGTACCCTGCTGAAAAAAACAGCATCAAACCAGCATGGACCAGCATGGGAATCATGCTGGTCTATGCTGGTTTAGCTGGTGGTCCCAGCATACCAGCACCAAAACACAACATATGCTGGTATGACCAGCATGGGATGCTGGTACTAATGCTGGTTTAGCTGGTGCTAATGCTGGTATGGTGCTGGTTTAGCTGGTGCTTATGCTGGTATGGTGCTGGTTTAGCTGGTGCTTATGCTGGTATGGTGCTGGTTTAGCTGGTGCTAATGCTGGTGCTGATGCTGGTTTGATGCTGGTTTAGCTGGTGTTCACTAGCAAACCAGCACCAAAACACAACATATGCTGGTCTTGCTGGTATGCTGGTTTTTTCAGCAGGGGTGGCCCGAGACCGAGGAGAAGGACTCGTAATTTCAGACCGAGTCCTCGAGACCAGCGCATTTTTTTATGTTCATTTAAAAAACCACACAACACATAATTATAATAATAATAATAATAAAATGCAATGTTGATGGGCATTATTTGAAAATGACATCCCACTGTGCAATGCAAAGATACAGCCATCAGAGTTGTTTATTTATCTATAGGCAGAAGATGATGCATGTGGTAGGGATTTTTTTATGATAGTAAAAGCATAGTCCATATTAAGACGTTAAGACTGCTCCTCTAAACAATTCCCAATCTAGCTTAGTCTGTAGGCCTAACTGTTGATTATTAACTGGGGTGATATTAAATCATGAATATGAAAACTGACATGTTTTTTATGGTCTTGGTCTCGACTCGGTCTTAACTCCTTAAGGACTCGGTCTCGACTCTGACTTGCTTCCTCAAAGACTCTGTCTTGACTCAGGCTTGACTCTATTTGAAAACCAACGGACTCTATCTCGACCCTTCAAGGGCTCAGTCTTGACTCAGACTCGGCATAGGCATAGGCGGTCAGCCCCATCACTAGTTCTTACCATCATTTATCAAAATATCTTATTTTGTGTTCATCAGAAAAAGAAATCCATACAGATTAAGAACAATATGAGGATGAGAAAATGATGACATCATTTTTATTTTTGGCTAAACTATCATTTTATGCATCGCATATTATCCATTATGGATCAGGGATTGACCCTAAATTGGAATTTTTTTGGTGACCCTTTTAAGAATCCCTAAACATTCAACAATAATGTACATGTGCAAACTCACATTTTAATTTTATGAAACTTATATTATTTACTTTTTTAAATCATTTAATTTTCTTCTTTGTGCTCTCTGTTCTCTCTGCATTCTTACATTTCAGGGCTGAAGTTGTATCTGTGCCCAGAAGCCTGTCGATACTCTTCTTGTCATTGGGTGAGAAACAAACAGATCATTATCAATCAAAGGCAGTAGCCAATCCCCATTACTATAAATCCTTCGAATACTGTGAATTAACAGATACTTCAGTCTCATAGTGCTCTTAGCGATACGATATTTCCCTCTTTCCCATATCTGTCTACACTATATGCATTATGAAATATATCATTTCTGTTTAATTTCCATTTTATAGAATAAACACACCAGAGAACCAATTAATTCTGTGATTGCAATCTGGGCAGTATATGTGTGTCTGTGCCCAAGCGGCTCTCCTTATTTTGCCAAGTGGTTGATGTTCTCAGGACAACATTATGTTAAACTTGGGACAACATTTCAATCAACCAATCAGATTTCAGAAATAATTTTAGCTTACAACCAGGATTAGCTGTTTCTAGACAATTGTTTTTCACTTATCATGTCCCTCTGATTTTAGGGTTTGGTTATGGTTAGGGTTGTGGTTTTATTTAGAAGAACGTTGTCCTTGGGTCAACACAATATGTTGCCCTGAGGACATCAACCACTTGGCAAAATCAGTTTGAGTGTGCACAGGCAAGGAAAGAATCAAACAAAGACAGTAAAACATTTTCACAAAAAACATGGCAGAAATCATACATTTAGAGTCTGATAAGACAGAAAGTCAAACAAACAAATATAACTTTTTGGTAATTTTATAACAATTTTAGATCCACAGGCCTGTTCACTCTTTCAGTATTGATCTTGGATGAATCAATAGCCATTACTGGACCAGACAGCCATGAGACTGTTCATGCTAGTTAAGTGCTTGGAGTTGTGTCTGGAAGTACAATATAATGGTGGTGCGATAGACAGGTTGAGGGTGTTTTATGATCTCAGACATCATTGTCATTGATCATCATGTTGAATCTGCAAAAAAATCTGAAAGTGTTATTATATTGGTACACATTTATTCATTTATTCCTCCAGCAGATGCTTCCTTCTCATATACATTTATTCATTTAAGAGATGCTTTTATTTAAAGCGGCTTATGAGAGATTGTTTATCAAATGTGCGCAATGTATGCTTATTTAGAGATACACAATTACGTAAACTACTAAAGAGATTAAATAGTTTCTCTATGGCTTTTCACAATAGTTTCTCTTTACAGTATGTGCATGTTCTGATATTATATATGAAGCCAAAAGGAAAGATCATACATGAATACGTTATGTGTGAACAGAAAGTTATGTAACTCTTATCAGCTTTTTCATATAATACTATTATCATTTTCTATAGCTAATATAGCTACTAACTAACCCTAACCCAAAACCTAAAACAGAAGAAACTTTTAGCACTAAAGTCAATTAAGATTTCTTTATCAACATAATTTCTTTTTCTAAAAGGAGATTTACAGTAGGAAGGAAACATGCACATATCCAGACCAATGCTTCTGCTTCATACTTTTTACGGGTGAAGGATAACAGGACACTAAAAGAATAAAACCGTGTGTGCATGGATCATGCATGTTGTTACCACTAGCCAGCTGGAGTTCAATTTAATTAAGTGTCCCCAGAGGAATGACTTCAATGCTGGGTAAAAGGGGTCTCCACTTACCCTCTTTCCCCATCCTTGCGCTTGTCAATTTCAGTGTGACAGGATTTCATCTGAATCTGCTCTCAATAACGCTAATAAACAGATGAAGGTCACCTTGGTACAGTCATTCAGGACATATGCAACATGTTAAATGTTACTGTGTGTAGTGTGGTTTAAGCATGTGTGGACCCTAAGTGGTACTGTTCTTCTAAATGGTGTTTTAGCATACATTCCACACCCTCTGAGTTCAATTAGCATGTTTTGGATTGACTTTCATAATGACTAGGATTATGAAAGATGGATTTACGGTCAGACAGATCACATATTCCTTTAGCCACAACCTATATATACACTATATATATATATATATATATATATATATATATATATATATATATATATATATATATATATATATATATATATATATATATATATATATATAGATATATAGATATATAGATATATATATATATAGATATATAGATATAGATATAGATATAGATATATATAGATATAGATATATATAGATATAGATATATATGTGTATATAGACCAGTTCAAATGATGTAAACAACACTGGTCCAGAAACACTTCCTATTACAGTTTGTGACAGTTATTTATTTTATTTCACATGTATTAGTATCTTTAAGATGTTTGTTTAACTTCAGTTAATTCAGGTTTATATGTTCTGTTGGTTTATTTTATCCCAACGTTTATCTAGTGTTAAAAAAAGGAAACAGGAAGTGCTTCTGGACCAGTGTTGTTTACATCTTGTAAAATGGTCTATATAATGGATAAATCACTATCAAGTGAACACAAGTTTGAATTTGTTTTTACAGAAGACAGTCAATTGATGATGCAACAACTGTCCACACGGGGGAGACATTACATAACCAGGCAAAGCTGTTTTCATATTTCCAGAGTTGCAAGTGTGTGTTTTTTTATACACCCATTCTTCTATTCCAATTTTAAGGTAGAATGGGCAAGTTCCTAGAGGCTAGCCATAGCAAGTTAGCTTTAAAAGCCATGAACTCTGCTTTTAGCTGTTATTTGATCCAGACATTTTTACTTCATAGCCGTCTTTGGTTTTTACGTCCTTTTTTGGTGCCACGTTTAGTCGGTTCAGGAGGAACATACGGTAGTCGCTGTTTGCCTTCCATTCTCATTGGTCTGGATGGTGTTAATGTAGGATGCAGTGTTGCCTATCAAAACTAGCAGAGTGCTCAGAGATATGCAAACAAAAAGTTTGACAGGCAAGTAAGACATTTCAAATGGGATATATTTCCTCTTCCGAAGGGCATTTTAAAGTGAAAACAATAATGGCCGTCATAGCCTATTAAAGATTGATTTCAAAGGATTCAACTGATGGCCAATTTTCTCCATGATGAGTCTTTGTGCAGGTATGCTCTTATGAATACACAAGCTAATACTAAAAGCTACCGGTACTGCAGTTACTTCAATACTTTCCCTGGTAACTAGTGTAACTAATTGCTAAAGAAAATTGTAATAATACATAACAGTTACAATATTGTTACAAGTTACTTTTTGTCCCAACGTCACCAACACAAGAAGGTCTTTTTTGTTCTGCCAACATGTTTGGTTCCTTCCATCTGCTTAAGCCCTGTTGCAGATTTTAGTATGTTACTGCTTTATTTAATTCCAGAAGTTGATTAAAAAATTGTTTGAGCCAGTTGTACTCTTCATAGTTTCACAGTCTGCAAGAAATATGCAATTATCAATTTTGGGAAGTGTAATGGAAAAGTAATGTAACTAGAAGTGTAACTAATTACTGTTGGCTGGCAGGAATAAGTAATAATATTACTTTTGAAAGGAATAACTAGTAATGAGTAATATATTACATTGTTTGAGTAACTAACCCAAACACTGTAAACTATAGAGTTATAGCATTGGTTTTGGGTTAATCTCCTAACACCTTCTTCATATTTATACTAAACAATTCATACAAAACTCACATAACAGGTCAGTTTCAAATGGGTTTGTTGGGATGTGTCATCAGATGTTCATTTTGACAAGTTATTCCTACAGGAAGTGCAGATATTTGTACAGTATACACACATGATCCTTCTTATCAGATCTGTTCATATCACACCTGGCAGGTGTATATGGAGGGAGTTACTCAAAACAGGTTGGACGAGTTAAAAGTGAAAGAAGAGCGAAGTGAGGTTGAATGGTTGACAAGCATCGGGATAATTTCTAACGGCAAGTAGATTTAAAACCTTTTTAATAGATAGATGTTTGTTGGTGAGATGATTTTAATAATATATAACTACAATACATGTCCATTACTACTACAGGTTTAAAGCTGATAGGAATAAAGAGTAAAAACAAATTGATTACATGATTGGTTAGATAAAATAGCATGAACTATTTCTATTAACATAAATTATTTCTATGATTAACTTAAGTTAACGTGTAAAATTGATAAACATACACCAAAACATTTAAGATTAATAATTTAACTAAATTAATGTTGTTTTGCCCTTTTTACCAAATGTGAGATAAAAAATATTTTCTATACATTTTTCTCTCCTCCCTATATTACTTTGCCATATTTGTTCATGTTTGACTTGTTCCCCTGTTGTTTTGAGCATTGCAGTGTAGAATTAGAACAAGAAATGTACATTTTGCTGTGTCCTTGATTTTAAAACCAGCAATGTCGACTACTATTATGGATTTACATAACTCTATAGTGTACATTTTTCCTCAATGCCTATACACACAGTGACCGCAGCTTAGTTTATTTTTATTATTCAAATATTTTGTTTGCAAAGGGCAGCATATGACGCGCACTTCATATCAACATCTTTGTTAATTTCAGTTCTGAAAATAACCAACCTGCGTGTGAATGCAACCATATTACATGTTATGTTAAAATACAGGACTGGCAACCATATTCTGCTGCTGATGGGTGAATGTGTCCTCACTGTGTTGTTTGACATTTAAATTAAATATTTTATTTCTGCTGTAACCCTCAAACTAGAGTAAGCTTGGTGACCCCTGGGAAACTTTTATTAAACCACAGTTTATACAGTAGTTACCACTGGTCTAAAGCTCAGTCTGAAATGGACCTTTACTTCAATACATTCCATTTAATGTGTTTACCAAAGTCCTGTATGCACTTGTTTACCTCCATTTTCAAGCGTATTGGAAAAAAATAAGGTAAACAACCTGTATATTAACGGCAGCAGATTGTATGCTCGCAATAATTTCAGACTTTTGTTCTTCCATTGTTTCTCAGTTCTCCTCATGTTTTCCTAGCTGTTCTGTTCCCTTTCACTGAAATCCACTTCCCCATTTGTTTCCACAGTGATTAATCAGTTAATTGATTTCTGCTTTGTCATTTGTTCTTGCTATGAATTTATTGCCCTGCCAGTCCCATGTTCTTCAGTTGTTCAATGTAGCTTGCCATTGGTTTAATGCCTTGTTTTATCATTGTTCTCAGTTGGATGTTTATCATCTGGGATATCTGGTTACTTGCGTCATTGTGGATGTTATAATTAGTGATGGAAAGCTTTTCAAAACTTTAAATCAATTGAACCAATAGCATTGAAAAATTATTCACTGTTTAAATCACTTCAAACACCTAAATATTCAATTCAATTTTATTTATTGTGTATATATAGTTTCTGAGTTGTTTAATACTCTGTGTTAATCTGTTATTAGGGGCCCAAGCACTGAAGGTGCCAGAACCCTATTGCATTCATACAGATTTAATTATTATTATTCATTTATTATTATATTTATTATTATGATGAAGATGATTATTATTTTTTTATTATTAGGGTCCCAAATTTCCCCACTACTCAGGTGCACATACACACCAGGTGGCGCTATAATAAGTGCTTTAACATTTTTGTTTATATCGCCACAACATATTACAATAAAAAAAATCCATGTGATCCTCTGCGTCAAGCTGAACAAATTGTATATCTTGGATATTTTGACATAAATTATTATGCAAAATTATTGTGTATAGCTGTGATTTATTTTAAAGTTTGTAGTATGTTAGTAACTTGTTTTAACATGACATTTTATATGACATGTGCTTTGTTTATTTATCTTTATTGCAATTGGGAATATATTTGATCAGACCATGTGTTCGCTGGTATTCAAACCAATTACCTTTATTGTGTTATTAGCATTATGCTCCGCCAAAAGATTGTACATACATACATCTCTATATACAGTGTATGTGTGTGTCTAATGGTGACTTTATGTTGCAGAGGGAAAAGGGAACAGCATTGCCCATAAAACCTCTCTCTGGAGAAATCTCTATAAGAAGAGAGAAAATAAGGACCACCATCTCAAAAATATGGAGATGAAGGAGGGCACTGCAGCATCTCCAGAACCAAGCAGTGTGTCTATAAAGAGTAAGGAGTCCATGCTAGATCGTCCTAATTTCAGTGATGAAGCAGTGAACTCTGAGCCCAGGCAGCTCTGCACAAAACAAATCCTGCTGGAGGAAACTGAAGACCTGCATCAGGATTCTCATCAACAAGTGAGAATCGTTCTGCAGAGAGTCAAAGACCAATACAAAACCAGCATGAAGAACAAATATGAAAGTTTATTTGAGGGAATCAAACAACAAGAAAATCAAACCCTCCTGAAGAGGATTTACACACAACTGTACATTATAGAGGGAGAGAGTGAAGGAGTGAATGAAGAACATGAGCTTTTACACATGGAGAAAAACATCAGAACACAACAATTACAAGACAAAACAATCTACTGCAATGACATCTTTAAACCCTTACCTGAACCAGAAGATAAACCAGAGAAAAGAAGAAGAAAAGAAGAAATCAAGAACGTTCTTACTAAAGGCATCGCTGGAATTGGAAAAACCGTCTCTGTACAGAAGTTCATTCTGGATTGGGCCGAGGGAACAGCCAATGAGGATGTCGATTTTATGTTTGTGTTTCCATTTCGAGAGCTGAACTTAATTAAAGATCATCAGTACAGTCTTCACAAACTTCTGGTTGACTTTCATCCCGAACTTCAAGATCTGGACTCAAAGATGTATCACGAGTGTAAAGTGGTGTTCATCTTTGATGGTCTGGATGAAAACAGAATGACACAGATGTTTTTAGACTGTGAGAAAGTGTCTGATGTGACTGAGACTTCATCAGTGGCTGTGTTGATATCAAATCTCTTGAAAGGAGATCTGCTTCCCTCTGCTCTCATCTGGATCACCTCCAGACCGGCAGCAGCCAATCAAATCCCATCTAAATACATCAACCGTGTGACAGAAATCCAGGGATTCAATGACATGCAAAAGGAGGAATACTTCATGAAGAGAATCAGTGATGAACATCAAGCCAACAGAATCATCTCACACATTGGAAGATCAAGAAGTCTGCACATCATGTGTCACATACCAGTCTTCTGTTGGATTTCATCCACTGTTCTTCAAAACATCTTGAATCAAGATAATGAGAGAGCAGAAATCCCCAAAAGTCTGACTGAAATGTACATCCACTTCCTGCTGATTCAGATGAATATGAAGAATCAGAAGTATGATGAGAGAGATCCAGAGAAACTCCTGCAGTCCAACAGAGACTTGATTTTAAAACTGTCTGAACTGGCTTTCAAACAGCTAATGAAGGGTAATGTGATGTTTTATGAGGAGGAGCTAAGAGAATGCGGCATAGACATCACTGACGCCTCAGTGTATTCTGGGATTTGTACAGAGATCTTTAAGGAGGAATCTGGGATTCATCAGAGGAAAATCTACTGCTTCATACATCTAAGCTTTCAGGAATTTCTGTCTGCTCTCTATGCATTTTATTATTATGTCACAAAAAATGTTGACACACTACAGTTTCATGATGTTGTTCATAGTCTGCATAGAGATACAGTAGATAAAGCTCTTCAGAGTAAAACTGGACATCTGGATCTTTCCTTGCGATTCATGCTGGGCATCTCACTGAAGTCCAATCAGAGACTCTTACAGGATCTACTGACACACATGGTTGACACCACAGAAACTATGAAGAAAACCACACATTACATCAAGGATAAAATTAAACAGAATAATCTCTCAGCTGAAAGATCCATCAATCTGTTTCTGTGTCTTCTTGAAGTGAATGATCGGACTCTGTACAGAGAGATTGAAGAGTTTGTAAGATCGGATAAACACTCAGAGAAGAAACTCTCTGCTGCTCACTGTTCAGCAATAGCCTACATGCTTCAGATGTCAGAGGAGGTGTTGGATGAGCTGAATCTGAAGAAATACAACACAACACTGGAGGGGAAAATAAGACTCATACCAGCTGTCAGCAACTGCACAAGAGCTATGTGAGTGTACATTTATGTTTCCCGTATTTGAGTAAAAAGTTGACTGCACAAAGATGACCTGATTTGGTTGAACACAAATTGCAACTGAGAGCCAAACCATATCACCAAACATCTGTTTTTTAATTAAGATGAAGAAACAGCTACAGAAATTAGTTGTTCACATACATTTGGTCAAACTGTAGATTTAAAATGGGAAATTAGTCAGGTGGTTATAATGGTCAGTTATTAAAGGAATACTCCACTTTAATAAAAAAAACTGCTGATAATTTATTCACCCCCATGTCATCCAAGATGCTTGTCTTTCTTTGTTCAGTTAAGAAGATATTAAGTTTTTTGAGGAAAACATTTCAGGATTTTTCTACATATAGTGGACTTCAGTGGACCTTAATAGTTTACAGTTTCTATACAGTTTAAAGGTCCCATTTTAGATATTGTGTAAGTGTAATGTTGCTGTTAGAGCATAAATAATACCTGCAAAATGATAAAGCTCAAAGTTCAATGCCAAGCTATATATTTTCTTTAATAGAAGTCCCCTTTCAAAGACTACAGCGAAAGGCCGGTTTGGACTACAGCCCTCTATTTTCTGGTTGAATGACGTCAAAATAAGAGTTTCTGACTAACCTCTGCCGCCAGGAATATATCAGTCGCTAGCTAAGCTTAAAAGGCTCTGGCTAAGCTAAGCTGCTGTTGAATCACAACACACTAAACAAGCTACACAATCAGAACTTATTACCTATTTATGAAGGAGGGACTTCATAATAGAGGGTATGCATTGCTAAAATAGACATTCTTCTCTGCCCTATTTTTTTCCCTCATGTGCATGGCTGTACCCACCATTGAGGTCCCTGAAGTCCGGACCTCTGTAATTTTCTGACATTCGTCTTATTTAACCCAACGCTCAGCGCTCGTTTAGCTTCTTGGGGCGCCGCGCAGACCGATTCAGTAGTAAATAGGCTTGTTCGACTTCATGCGGCGCCACTAGAACCGACAGCCGGGTGACGTCAAAGTACCGCGAGACGAAATTAGACTTTGTATGATTTCTCGAATCATTCTCACGGTACTTTGTCATCCGGCTGTCGGTTCTTGCGGTGCCGCATGAAGAAGCCTATTGACTCATGCCCTGTCCCAAATGGCCAGTGGCGGAGCCAGAGGGGTGTCAAGGGTGGCACTGGACACCCTTGACATGGCACTGGCCACCCCGTGTGCCACCCCAAATTTAATGCGCTACTTTCACTTAATCGCTATGTTTATTTTCGACGTGTGACAGCGCAGCACATTGTTAAAAACATTCTGAATATTAACCTTCCCTGCCGCGGCGCAAACTCTTTATTTTTCAATCACTGCGCAAAGAGACTTGGATTACTCTTCTGATTTTGGACATACAGATATGATTTATACATAATTTAAAACGTTAAAGTGTCATTTTTTTGTGTGTCTATAAAAACTGAATGTTGTGCTTTTCACAAAATTAAGAAAATAATGCGCGTTCTTATCTGTCCATCAGTGATGTCTTTTCAAAACGCGTCAGAAAAATAACTGTAACTTAACGAATACTTTTCATACATCAGAAGATAAATGTCATGTCTACATAATGCTTGGATTCTCTTTAAAATGATGTAAGTGACGTCATACATTGCTAATACTACATGATTTCACCGTATATGCTGGAAGTGTGGTAATTTTCTTGTGGACTGAATAAAGTCTAAGATTGCCAATTTTTTTTACAACAAAACCCAGCACCATGTTTTCATTCTTGACGTGATCTTTACTGCATATGATTAATTCGACTGGATTGCCACATTGAACTTGAAAGCGCGTTGCGCATATCCGATAGTGCGCGTGCACAGCCAGAGTTTAGCTTAAACGACTTCATGTTCGCGTCTTTTTGCTTAAACGGACAAATGCTCATATGTCAAAATAGCTGTCTTGGTGATTTTCATACTAAACATTTGGTTATGTACGTCTTAAACGAATAAACATTTTATTGCATTCGGTCCTAGCCTAACCTGTTGAAGTCTCTCTGTCATTAAAGTTAATTAAATATCAAAAGAAAAAAGAAAACTTTTGCATCTTCTGTATCTTCGTAAATAAAGATTAATCCAAACATCCTTTGTGTTGAGCTCTGCTATTTGAAATAAGTTTAAGGTTTATCATGGAGTTTAGATTTCCTGATCTTTTGCTTCATTAAAGGGATAGTTCACAAAATGAAAATTCTGTCATCATTTTTACATCCTTATGTTGTTCTAAACCTGTACGAATTTCTTTTTTCTGATGAACACAAAAGAAGATATTTTGATAAATGATGGTATACACACAGCTATAACCATTGACTTCAATAGTAGGAATAAAAACAGCATGATGGAATTCAATGGATATACCATTCATTGTGTGCTTACCATAATTTATCAAAATATCTTCTTTTGTGTTTATTAAAATAAAATACAGGTTTAGAACAACATAAGGGTGAGTAAATGATGACAGAATTTTCATTTTTGGGTGAATC
Source organism: Paramisgurnus dabryanus (assembly GCF_030506205.2). Taxonomy (NCBI): domain Eukaryota; kingdom Metazoa; phylum Chordata; class Actinopteri; order Cypriniformes; family Cobitidae; genus Paramisgurnus; species Paramisgurnus dabryanus. The sequence continues at coordinate 8,096,195 of NC_133343.1, forward strand.
CTTTTTCCAGACAGTAAATCAGATGTTAGAAATACAGTAGAAAGATTTAAAATTCACCCTTATTATGTTTACATCTAATGCAATCAAAATAATCATTTATGCTTTCTTGATATATGGTTACACGTCATTTTCTTTAATGGACTATGGACCCCCTAAAGTAGCTTTGGCCACCCCCTGGCCTCCCCATTAAAAAAATTCTAGTTCCGCCACTGCAAATGGCACATTCCGGACTTGTGGCTTTGATGACTACATGAAGTGCAGACCCTAGGGACCCTTGGCGCGAGTCCAAGAGGGTGCACCGAAGTTGTATTTTGGGACAGACTTGAGCCTCACACCGGAAATAGCAAAATAAGTTGCCAATCAGTGTGAACTCCTCCCTTCCGTCGTCTGATTGGTCTGATTTGTCTTTCGCAAGGACTTCTGGTTTGGTAGAGTCCGCCTGCTACAGTGCGGGCTTCGCCAAAGACCGCATCAAGGGTTCAAAGGGGGCACTGATGAGCACACTTCGGAGTGTAAAAATGACAGATGGGACACCCTACGGACTCGTAGACTAAGCAAGCACGCGCAATTTAAGGCCACGAGACCGAAAGTCCACATGAAGTGCGCCATTTGGGACAGGGCCTCAGTATGCTTTTAAATCAATCTCGCGGTAGTGTGATGTCACAAGCCAACAGCTGCGCTGCGCCCCATAAAGTAAGATAAAGTCAAAATGATTCCCAGATGACGAATCAAATCACAGACAGAGGTGCAACTCAAAGGAGAAAAGCTGCGCGATTCCTCAGAAAGTGGAAGTGCAAGAAAGATGTAAGTAGTCAAACGCTGACTATTATACAGCTGAATAATGATTAAATTCACTGCCTTGAACTTGAAGACCCGATGCATCGTGCGCGGGACAACGCTTCATCCACCCGTAGGGCGTGTGCACAGAGTTTAAATAAGCCCATGTTCGTCTTTTGGCTTAAACGGACAAATTCACATAACATTTGTGAATGTAGCTGTCTTAGTGAGTATCATGGTAAACAACTGATTATGTCTTAACAGAATGTAAACATTTTAATGCATTCGGTCTAAAGCCTGCCTAATAAACAGTATACCTGTTGAAGTCATTAAAGTTAAACAAAAGACAACGTGATCTCACAAAGTTCCGTGGGATAGTCACAGAATTTTTGCTCATTTTTTCTGACTATTTCATCCATATTTACTACACCATCAGAGTGACAGTGCTGTGCCGTTCAAACATATTACAATGAAATTGCGTATTTGACGTCTCCATGGTGATTGGTCAATAAACCTAGGGAGGCTGTATTTTAACCACAGAGAAACTGCTGATGCAGGAAAATGCTCAATGGTGATTGGTTGATTTTTTTCATCAATGGAAGCCAAAGTCTGCTATAGATTGTGTCTCTCCCCTTTCTGTCCATTTACGTGGACTAGCAGTAGTACCACAAGGGGGACTTCGACTTCAATAATATATTATGGTTTGTAACGGGGAAATTACAATAAACACACAATCTGAAGACAAAATTAATAACTGAAAATGATATTAAAAATGTATTGTATGGTACTTCTTTCATTTTTCAACCTAAAATGTATGAGTAGGCTGTGCCTCTCTTTCCAAGCCGCCACTGCTTATGCTTTGGTTGGGATTGTTTAGAGCACTTTGAAGCTGCATTGAAACTGTAAACTATTGAGGTCCATTGAAGTCCACTATATGGAGAAAATCCTGGAATGTTTTCCTTAAAAAAGTAATTTATTTTTGACTGAAGAAAGACATGAACATCTTTGATGACATGGGGGTGAGTAAATTAACTGAATTTTTTTAAGGAATTTGGAGTAATCCTTTAAGAAATTAAAGATTTAACTGTCATGTCCTTGCGTGCTGTTTTTCATCTCTCTTCTAGACTTACTGACTGTAATCTCACGGTTGAGTGCTTTAAAATTGTTGCTTCATTTCTGCAATCCTCAAACTCACCCGTGAGAGAGCTGGACCTGAGTAACAATGACCTGAAGGATTCAGGAGTGAAGCTCATCTCTGATGCTCTCAAAAGTCACAACTGTAAACTACACACACTGAGGTATTCATCTTTATATACTGATTTACTTATTTATAACAGAAAAAAGACAAACTAAACAGTATTATTACTCTCTGTAGATTATCAGGTTGTATGGTGACAGATGAAGGTTGTTGTTGTTTGGCTTCCGCTCTGAGTTCAAACCCATCATCACACCTGAGAGTGCTGGATCTGAGCTACAATCACCCACAACACTTAGGAGTTCAGGTGCTCTCTCAAAGACTCAATGATCCGAAGTGTACACTGGAGACACTCAAGTATGAACTCAACATTAATACTCACAATACTCTGTGTATGTGTGTGCATGTGTGCGTGTGTGTGTGACAGAGAAACAGAGAGTTTAAATGTGACTCCATTGTTTTTTTATATTTATTTATATAGAAACTTTTATAAATAATTCACATTTATTCACACAATGTTCATTTGAAGTCAACATTTGAAGTGGATCAAAAAGATTAATCAAAGTTGTCCTAAGACAAGAGGTCCATACGGCAAAAATATATATTTTTTTCTGGGCAAAAAAATACAGTATGTTTTAAATATATGCTAAATAAATTTTGCAGAAAATAAAGCTAAATTAAATATTTTTTACTTAGTTTTACAGTTTTTCTTGATTGCTTTGACGCAGCCGTCAACTTAAAATCCACGTTTTCAAAACCGTTACACACAGGCCTAAACAGTGGCACTCATGGTCAAAAACATTTAAATTATGCAACAAAAGCTAAATCTGCCTTCAAACAACACAACTTGCACACAAGTATATGAGCTCTGTCAGTCAATCATTACACAGTTGACAACAAAATACAAAATACTCAGTGCTAATTAATGCACCATTGCCTGTCCATGTAGCCTATTGCCAGTGCCATTTGTTGTCTTATATAGACTGTGTCAAGTTTGCCTTTAGGCAAAAAAATTGGATCCAGAATTAGAAATGCTGTGATGCATTTTTTATTGATTCCATGACACAAATTTTTGTCAAACCATATCTAAAAAAAAAAAAACTAATACTGTAAATATTATAGAGAATACATCTAAACCAAAACGCAATAAAAGACATAGTCACTATTGATACCCAGTCTCTTCTGTCTTGACGATGGGGCCACATGGCCTCATCCAGATCACAAGATCACATTCAAAATCCTCTCTTGCAATGCACCTAGGGAAAAATCTTCTTCCATGCCTTATCCAACCTTGACATTCCCCTGCACCTATTTCTTGGGCAGCAGCAGGCATTGCAAGGGCATTTGCTCTTAAGGATGGTGATCATAAACTTTCCACCTCCAAGCACTGAAGAACTTCTCTATGGAATTCAAAAATGGGGAATATGCTGGGAGGAACAGCATCATCATACAAGGGTGTACATCAAACCACACATTGACAAGGCGAGAGCGGTATAAAGCCATAGACCTCCTCCATCCATGCTGGCAAAGAACAACACAGATGTGATATCTTTTTTATAAGGCCTGCAGACTGATTGCTATACTTGAAGATTTATGTGAAGGAGTGTCAAACAGGTGCTTCAGTGAGTTCATACTGATCTAGGCAGTTTCTAATAGGTAGGAATAGATGGTTTCTGTTTGTTTAAAGTCAACATTTAGACCGTAAGGTACAAGAGTTCTTAATGTATGTATCCAATATGCTTCACGCCTAAGTAGAATGCAGTCAAGATCACCACCTCTCCTCAGTAAAGTGACTCGTGCCCTCTTTTTTGAAGGATACTATGCATATGTTGTCTTTCATAGATTCCATTAATCCAATACCTGAGGACATTTTACTGGTCTCATTTGATGTTCAATCTTTATATACATGTATTCCACACAAAGAGGGTGTTGAGGCTATGGTCCACTTTCTATCTGAGCGTACTGATTTAATTCCTTCTAATGAATGTATTAAGACACTATCGGAAATTGTACTTTCCTATAATTATTTTATATTCCAGAATGATTTTTAAATTCAAAAGAGAGGCGTGGCAATGGGTAGTACATTTGCACCCTCTTTTGCGAATCTTTATATGGCTCTTTTTGAGGAGAAATTTGTTTACTCCAATCATGGGTTTTCGACCAACATATTGATTTGGAAGAGATATTTGGATGATTGTTTCTGTCTCTTCAAAGGTGATGTTACACAACTCCATTCCTTTTTTCAATATTGAAATGGCTGTTCAAAGTTTTTGACATTTACTATGGAGTTTGATTTAAATAAGGTTAGTTTTCTGGATTTGTGGATAATCAAAGAAGGCAACTATCTTTATACAGATCTTTACAAAAAACCTACAGCTCGTAATACTTTCTTGAGAGCTGATTCCTATCATTCTTTACCTTTAAAGAACAGCCTACCTTATAGCCAAATGTGCCGGATAAAAAGAATTTGCAGCAAACCAGACGATCTTAATAGGAATTTTAATATTTTAAAAGAATCTTTTCACTGTAGAGCCAATTTACCCTAAAAAAATAAATTCAAATAGCTGAGAAAAAAATTGAGGGACGATCTCGACTTGATCTGTTAAGAAAGAAGGAAAAACATCAAAAAAGATTCTCTGTGGTTTTTACTACAAAATATACTAAAACATCGGAACAAATTAAGAAAATAATTAACAAACATTGGCACATTTTAAAAACTGATAGAAGTCTTGAATCTTTTCAGGATCCGCCTCTCACGGTGTTCAAGCGCGGACGTAATTTGAAAGATCATCTAAGATCATATCTATCCTCTCCACCTGTCACAACACAAACGACATTAACACCAATTTCTGAAGGTAACTATCGATGTGGCTCATGTAGTCAATGTAGCTACACTTACCGTTGTACTTCATTTAAACATCCGCAATCTGGGACACCGATTCCTATTAAAGGAATTATAAGTTGTAAAACAAAAGCAGTTATCTACCTCATAACATGTCCTTGCGGTAAATCATATGTTGGCAAAACATCGCGTGAATTGAAAACACGTATTTCAGAGCATCGCAGTACAATCCGATGTAAAAATATGAATTATCCCTTGGCTGCTCATTTTGTTGAATTTAACCACCCTATTGCTTCCCTACGATATGTAGGAATTGAACGAGTCGCTTTACCGAGGAGAGATGGTGAAACAATCCAACGAGAAAGAGTTAACACATTTGCAAGAAGTGCCTTCTGCTTTGCTGAGATAGTGATGATGAAAACTGAGTGGATCCTAGTTTCTTTAACCAGGTCAAAGTTAAGTTAACCTTCATATATTAACATATTCAAAAATGTAGTTCAAGGGCAACAAATACATTCCAAATTTACAACCCATATGGCAAAATATATATTTTTCCAAAATATAAATGTTTGTTAAGTATGTATGAAATGTACAATTTTATAAAATAAATTTTTGCAGTTGAAAATTACTTAATACTTTCTACTTGTATACAGGTTTGTAACATGCAAAGTTAAAGAAACTCAGTTTTCATCATCACTTTCTCAGCACTTTCTCTTTGGATTGACACCTTTTCCCACCCTCTTGCAAAACATTAAACACGGATGTCATTCAAGCAGTCCAAAGTCCATTCTTTTAGTTATGGTAACCAATCAGAAACCATCTTTTCCTAACTATAAGAAACTACCTAGATCAGTATAAACTCACTGAAGCACCTGTTTGACACTCCTTCACAAAAATCTTCAAGTAGCAATCAATCTGCATGCCTTATAAAAAAGATATCACGTCTGTGTTGTTCTTTGCCAGCACGGATGGAGGAGGTCTAAGGCTTTATGTAATGTCATAAACATGCGTGTCAATGTGTGGTTTGGTGTACAACCTCGTATGATGCTGTTCCTCCCAGTATATTCCCCATTTTTGAATCCCATAGAGGAGTTCTTCAGTGTTTGGAGGTGGAAAGTTTAATCCTTTGCTCAAGGTTGGATAAGAAATGCAAAAAGATTTTTTGCAAGGTGCCTTGCAAGAGAGGATATTAAATGTGATCTTGTGATCTGGATGAGGCCATGTGGCCCCATCGTCAAGACAGAAGAGACTGGGTATCAATAGTGACTATGTCTTTTATTGCGTTTTGGTTTAGATGTATTCTCTATAATATTTGCAGTATTAGTTTTTTTTAGATATGGTTTGACAAAAATGTGTGTCATGGAATCAATAAAAAATGTATCACAGCATTTCTAATTCTGGATCCAATTTTTTTGGCCAAAAGGCAAACTTGACACAGTCTATATAAGACAACAAATGGCACTGGCAATAGGCTACATGGACAGGCAATGGTGAACTGATTTGCAGAGTATTTTGTATTTTGTTGTCCACTGTGTAATGAATGACTATAGCTTCATATAGTTGTGTGCAAGTTGTGTTGTTTGAAGGCAAATTTTGCTTTTGTTGCATATTTTAAATGTTTTGGTGCGGTTAGAGTCTTTTGCAAACAAAATGTGTCAGTTTGACCACGAGTGCCACTGTTTATGCCTGTGTGTTAACTGTTTTGAACATGTGGAGTTTAAGTTGACGGCTGCGTCAAAGCAATCAAGAAAAACTGTAATATATATATATATATATATATATTTACTTTTTCAAATATATTTCAAAATATACAAAAAATGGCAAAAAATATACTGGTGAAAAATAAATTTTGTAAACATATTTAAAAATAGGTATTCAGCATTTTCTGTATATTTTTATATATATTTTAAATTCTATTTGAATATAAAATGTTGACTCTTATATTAGTAGAGAGGAACAGAAAAACACAGACATCGGGCCCTATTTTAACGATCTAAGTGCATCGTCTAAATGGGTGTCCGATGCCACTTTTGCTAATTTAACGACGCGAAAAATGGTTTGTGCGCAGAGCGCATGGTCGAAAAGGGTTGTACAAATTTTCCTAATGAATAATGGGTGTGTTTTGGGCGTAACGTGCAATAAACCAATGAGAGTCTTATCTCTTATCCCCTTCAAAAGCCAGTTGCGCTGGTGCTGTGCTTAATCCCTATTCAGATGACGGACCCTGTAAACTGAAAAACTAAGCGGAGGAAGAAGACCAGTTAAAGAATAATGTAAAATAAATTTGTTGTTTTCATTTTTATTGACATTTTAATTTTTTGAATTAAAACCTTTAAAAGCCCTTTTCTTTCAGTCATAGAAGTACAAATAGCAGGCTTTGAATTGCTGTAAATGTATTGATATCCTACATAATCAATGTAATCTTGTTAAATAATTTGCAAATATGCAAGAAAAGGTTTGTACTCTAAAAATACAAACAAGAGATAAAGGATTTACAAACGTGCAGAGAGTCAAGGCGTTTCAGCACTAGAACATCGCCATGGGATTTTTACAAAGCATTTCTTAAAATGTTTCTCATCTCACCATATCCACAGGTACAGTGTCATCATGTACAATAAATCCGTAAGTTAGCATTTAAAAATAGATGCATTTGTTTAAAGCAAAGCATTTATTTACTTACCAGGCTACAGGTGAAGCAGCTCTTTGTGCCTTCTAACGTCTCATAATTAGTCCTCATTTATGTCCAAGAGACTCAATAATAATCTTTTACATTCAATCCTTTAATCTTTCATATTTAAAAGCGTTTTTGTGCTGCTGCACATTCATGTATGTGATAAGCAAACCTGCGTTGTCGTCCCGTTTATAGGCGCATATTACTAATGTGCTCTTTAAATAACAAAAACATATTGCGCCATTGACTTTAGACTTTAGACCAGGTTTTTGTTGCTCAATGGCGTAGTCTATTTTAGTTGCCTAAAAATAGCAACGCCCCAACAATGCGCCTGAACACACCTCGTTTTCAGACCAGAATGCCCATGGGCGCAAAAGGGGGCGCGAATGCATTTGCTATTTAAACAACGTGGCGCTAAACGTGAAAATGATAATTTCGCAGAGTGGAAACCCATCATGTTTGTGTGTTTTGTGTGTGTACAGTTTGGAACATGGAGGAGCATTCAGAATTAAAGCAGGACTACGCAAGTGTAAGTCTACACACACACACACACACACACACACACACACACGCACGCACGCATGTGCACACACACACACAGTTTATTTTCTTTGTAGGGATTTTTAGACATAATGGTTTTTATACTGTACTGGACTTGGTGTGCATTTAGCAACACAACCGATATACTAAAACATGCAAATAATACACACACACACACATGCACATTACACAAAATGTATTTACACTGTAAAAAGTGCAAAGTTGGATCAACTTAAAAAAATTACATTAATTGGTAACGCCTTAAAAATGTAAGTTTTTTTTTCTTCAACTTACATTTTTCTACTTAAGTAAAATTTTAAGTTAAACAACTTAATTTTTTTGGTGTTACCAATTGAAATAATTGTTTAAGTTGATCCAACTTTTTACAGTGTAGTGATGTTGTGTTTTTAAATGTCTGTTTTTGTGTTCAGATGCCTGTGATCTCCGACTGAATCCAAACACAGCAAACTCTAATCTCATGCTGTCTGAGGAAAACAGAAAAGTGACATGTGTGCATGATCCACAGCCGTATCCTGATCATCCAGAGAGATTTAATGAGTGTGCTCAGGTTATGTGTGAAGAGACTCTGACTGAACGCTGTTACTGGGAGGTTGAATGGGATACCTGGACTCGTGTAGCAGTGACCCATAAAGATGTTAACAGAAAAGAAGGGATGAATAGTTTGTTTGGGAATGATGATAAATCCTGGTGTCTTTTCTGTACTCATGATGGATTTACCACCTGGCATGATAGTAAGAAAACAGACATACCCGCTCCTTCACCTTGCTCTAATAGAGTAGGAGTTTATCTAGACTGGTCAGCTGGCACTTTGTCCTTCTACAGCGGCTCAGTAGAAACACAAACACTCAAACACTTACACACATTCAACACAAAATTCACTGAACCTCTATATGCTGGATTTATGGTTCGTTACGGAGCGTCTCTATGTCAGATTTAACTTCATGTGAGCTTTCCGAGCAGGCAGTGATGCGAATAGTACATAAAAATCATTTCATCAGTAAAATATTGTAAACAAATAAGTAGGACTTTCTATTTCAGCATTTTTTAGTTGGTGCATTTTGTTAAGACCACTGCAGGATTAGGACTTTCACAGTCCATTGTAGGGTCCCAGCCGTGTCTCCCTACAAGAACATTGTGGAGATATGGGGTGTGATATTTTGACTCTGGATGACTAGCGTGTACACTCAAAACACCCTTGCATCTAAGTTTTAATTATTTATTTAGTAATATTTTTCATAATTAAAGGGCGCGGTGCATGATTTTTTAAAAACACTTTGGAAAATGGAGTCGGGCCGACTACCAAAACACACTTGTAGCCAATCAGCAGTAAGGGGCGTTTCTAACTAACATTGTTGCCTGGTTTGTGTATGTGTGGGGCGGGTCTATCAAAAGAAGGTCAAGATTCAATTGGGGTAGGGGCGTGTTTGTTTAGCTGATTTGTATAAAATGTATAAATATAACTGTCAATGTACAAAATATTGCATATGTAAACTAGATGAATACAGAAAACTACTATAAATCAATAAAAAGGCTTTTGAGTTGGACCACATACAGTAAAGTGGACATTTCATGAATCTGTATGATTTATGATCTATATTTTATATACAGATGTGACATACACTACATTAATGGATAAGTGCAGGAGTCAGATGAGTTTAAATACAACAGATCTGCTCCAGTGTATTTACTGTAAGTTAGAGAGTCAGCAAAAATATCCTTATAACCACAGCATAATGAGCCAGACTTTATTTAAAACAACCAATCCAAAAGGGTAATCTAAAAGCACTAATCAAATAACAGGCAATAACATGATTTGTGGAAACATGAAACATGGTAAGAATGAACAATGGCAATGAACATAAATGCTCAGTAGTACACAGTAACACTGACAATACTTCGCAATGGTAATATGAAAATAGTGTAACCCTTATTTTCTGTTGTAACACTCCAGTCTCTTCGGCGTGGATAAACATAAATAAAACACGGGTTACACCGGTAATAATTCACGTTTCATATTTTATTCGGAAGCATCGGCAGAGAAGCACGAACAGCTGCCTAACGCACACACTCTACAAACTTTTTGCTCTCTCTCTTTTTTTTTTACACATGCGCACTTCCCTTAAAGGGGCAGATGCACTACAAAGTATTACAGAGAAATATATATGCACAAGGCATATGAAAACATTTCTAAATAACTCTAAGTGTTTAAACATAAGCTCTTTTCCCTTTTTGTTTTTATAAAATCATAAATCAAAAACAATAAAATAAAATAATTATTTAACAAATTCAAAGTTACAGTAGCATGGCTATATATAAACAAATAAACATATACTGTATAACAAACAGGAAGTGGATGTAGAATGAGAAGAGAGTGTGAATGGTCATAGTCCACATTATGGTGGGATGAATAAGAACACTCCCATTCATTACAGTACACTCTAGGAACACCTCTGGGTGTTCCTTAACCCATTCATGGTACATTGAATGGAGGGGTGGGCTGGGTGGGTCAATGGCATTATTGGCTGAGCAGACGTGGCTGTGGAACTGGAGGACATGGGCCGTGGAACTGGAGGACCTGGTCCGTGGAGCACTGGAGAACCTGGGCAGTGGAGCACTGGCGTGGGCTTGAAACATGGATGAATTGGCTTCGACCTATCAGGGAATACAGGGTTTAAAAAAACACCCTCTGTAGCCATGAGGTGGGTCTTGGATGAGCAAAAAATGCCTCAATGCTCTTGGTCCCATCCTCACTACACTGAGCATCGCTGGTGGGGTACTCGGTCCTCACAGCCTCGCTGCCGGCATACTCTGTCCTCTTGGCCTTACTCCTTTCTACTCTCCCACAAATATTTTTAAGAGAGCGGCCATAACGTGAGAGGGCTAAGGCATGGCGACGATAGCCGTTTCTCAATCTCAAGGATACTTCCTTGGCAGGACTAGTCCTTACAAGTCACTTCCTTCAGAGGCTCTTAAGCATTCGGAGAACACGTTAAATGGAACAGGCTAGCAAGTGCAGGTCATTGCGTCAATGAAATGTGTGCTTTCGGTGCTGCGCGTATAGGATTGTGGGTGATTTCAGCATGCGAAGAGCGCAAAGGATACATATGCATCCTTTCCTGTATATGGGATATTTCTCGAACAAAGGACTCAGTCTCAGGCTGTTTCTCAATATGCGTTCTTTAGCGATCTTGCGTCCTTGTGTCCTCGCTCTACGTCATCATTAACAGTCGAAGTTCAATTCCAATTCTCAAGAACACAAGTACAGAGGACGCATGAAAATACCCGGATGAGTTCTTGATATCGAGGATGCATCGAGTGCAGACTTGCGCGCTGAAATCTGGGGAGGTCACGTGACCAGCAGAAAGATCGCACACATCTCAATTCTCACAAGTGCGTTCTGTGTTCTCGCGACCTTCTGAGTTCGTTCTTTCGAGGTCGCCTGGCAAGACCAGTCTCCACGAGAACACAAGTCCGTTCTTTGCGTTCTTGGAATTGAGAAACAGCCTCAGACTCTGGTATGGCGGCGGCCATCTTGGCTGTGGGCTCTGGTATGGCTGCGGCCATCTTGGCTGTGGGCTCTGGTATGGCTGCGGCCATCTTGGCTGTGGGCTCTGGTATGGCTGCGGCCATCTTGGCTGTGGGCTCTGGTATGTCAGCAGCTTATTTGATCGCAGATTTATTTGCACGATTGTCGGATATAGCCAAACTGTGTTACTGACGTTGGGAGTACGAGAACGCGCACAGCAGACTATTTGGATCAGTTTTTTTTCCGCACAACATTTTCTAAGTAGGCTACCATGGTTACATAGTCCTGTTCTTGCAAAAAAACTTTATTTTTAAGTTGATAATCACTGTCAGATTACATAAAATAATACTCAGGTTAAATGCACAGACCTTATCCAAAAATTTGATGTCTGAATCTGAGCAACATTCCAATTATGTTTACAGGATGGAGTACTGAGTTAAGAACATTCCATAAATGTAAGCATTTGACATTTTTCAGTCCTTGTAAAGACTAGTACATTTTATCTACAAGTAATGAACTTTAGAAAATATCATCAAACCACCAATATAAAACCAAACATTTCTACATAAAATGGCTTTTTTACAGCATAACCTTAAATTTTCACTTTATGTGTTGCACTGATATGAAAACTTTCTGAAAATCTAACAAGTACCCACTATTTAATTTAATTACGTGGTGCAATTATATATATATTTTTTACAAATAACTATGATGGTTGTACATGTGGAATAAAGTAAATTCATAATGTTGATTTCATACTTTTCTTTGATACCATTGAACGGAACACCCGCCTCGTGATCCTATTGGCTCCTTCGCACCCAATCCTGCTGTTGATTGGACAGTAAATGTGTCACACGGCTGACGCCGCATCTGTATATTGCGCAAAGAAACGAAACCAAAAATGCTTCACATGGAAAAACAAAAGAGAAATTGACATTCAAAATAGAGGGCGATTATAATTTACTGTTTCTCAAACTCGCATGAGGTAAGCATTCCAATTTCATCTTCTTTTGAATCTGTTTCTTGCTGCATTTGTAGGTGTTTCCAAAAATGATGACGCTCCTCGTATTTTTTCCTAAACCGTCTGTTGACATTAACATTAAGTGGGGTTTTTTTTCGATTTCATTCCTGGTTGCGCAGTCCGATCGTGGCGTGACATCAAAATACCGCGAGAGGAATTGGAAAGTGTTCAGCTTTTGATTTGTTCTCGCGGTACTTTGAGATATTAAGCTCTATTGGTCTGCGCAGCGCCTTTTGAAGTCGAACACACCTAATATCTTCAGTCAGTGTTAATATGATTTAAAATGAGGTACTATAGGATTGCGTCCATGGGGAATGTGTGTATATATACACCCACTTTTATAAAGAACAAAACGTTACTGTACCTAGCGTGATTTTGTGCTTTTAGTTAGCAGCGGACTGCATGTGTTTACATGTATGCTATTTCATCTATAGGGACAGCGGGATTGCCACTGTAATCTTTTTGGTTTCTATGAAATGGCGGGAGGTACAAGGTAAGTTGCGACCCTGATGATAAATAATACATTTACATTTTAAACCTGGAGATGTTCCTTCCGGTAACAAAGCTGTGACAAAGCTAGCTTAATGTTGTTCACATTGCTAATAACGTTAAAGGTCAGGGGTTTCATCATATATTTTTGTCATAAGGCTAAGTTCATGTTTATTAGCGTCGTCCGGCTGTGTTGTGCAATGAGGTCAGTGTAGTGTCCTGACTCCTGAGATGTTTTTGTGGGCTGCTGTGTTTCACTACAGACACCGCACTTGTTATAAACATAGTGTAGTAATTGCTATAATACACTACATTATACCACATTTACTACAGTTTATTATAGTAGTTACTAAAGCTTGACACTGTATACATTATAATTTAACAATTCACTGTAGCTATTACAGAATACAGTATACGTTAACAAATATCTATACAACAACTGTCTACAATATGCTAACTGTACAGTTTAGTATGCTATAGTTGAACAAACACATGTTTGAAACATTTTTTTAAGGCATCAGAAGGGATAGTGTCTGACTGGAGTTTTAGGGGATGGCCCACTTTGACACAGAGTACCAGCGCCTGGAGGCGTCCTATAGTGACTCACCTCCAGGAGAAGAGAATCTGCTGGTACATGTTCCCGAGGGATCCAAATGTAAGTTAGACAAGACCCCACACTTATAAATAAAGCAAGACAGTTTGTTTGCCAAAATATATGTTGTGTATTTCATCTTACAATACCATGTAATGTCTATAATTAAAAGCAGTTTGTTTATAGAAGTGCACGTTTACACACACAGGCACTGTCACAGAGTCATAGATCAATACAAACATGTTTACAGTTACACAAAATGATTGACTAACAAAGCCATGCAAATAGAAGACTTAGTCCAGTCCAACACAAATTATAAGTATTCAAACAATACAATAAATTGTAAGTTTTTGTATTTAATTTTTATGCCTTATTTTTATTGTAGCTCCATGGCACCACATTGAAAATCTGGACCTGTTCTTCCAAAGAATATCCTTTATGCATTCAAATTAACAATTTGATTATGGGTGTAATGTATTTTTATATTTACTAGGGATGCACCGATAGGATTTTTTTGGACCGATACTGATTTAAACAAAAAACTTCTGGCCGATACCGATATTAAACACTTGTATACAATACTATACAGTTGGTATATTAGCTAGTTTATTTCTGCATCAAATTATTTTTACTGAACATGGATTTGATCTAATTAACATTCAACTGACCAACATAATAAGAGAGGCACAAATTAAGCTAAAACAAATATAATAAGACAGCATGACAACCTTCAAAGGTGGTTTTTGCTATTCAGCATTTCTTTTATAAACAACATTAACTCGTTTTTTTTACATATAATGGATTTCTTTATGCAGTTACTTAATAAACAATCGGTATCGGCCTTTCTCTTGCTATTGCCGATATGCCGATGGTTTCAAATTCATCAAAAATCGGCCAATAAATATCGGCGGCCGATACATCGGTGCATCACTAATATTTACATGAATGTGCTGCAATCAAAATGTAAATCATATTTTTCTTAACGTTTAACACGTCTATAATCTACACCAGAAGAATGGATTTACTTGTATGCTCCTGGGTGAAATTTTTGAGCTTGTGTAAGTAACTGATAATTTTTTATTTATTTACATTCTTAGTATACAATGAATGCCTGTTATTGTCTCCAGGTGTCATAAACATCCAAACTAACTATTATATAATATGTCCAATCTTTGTTTCAGGCAACTGGTGTTTGTGGTGGCATTTACAGTGTTCCTGGGTAATTGTGTGGACTATGACATACTCTTTGCAAACAAGTTTGTTAATCACACCGATTCGTCAAAGGTTACACTCCCAGATGCCTTTCTTCCAGTGGATGTGTGCAGTGCTAGGTAGGTGAATATTATTAAACTTTATAAATGAGTCATGACATGATCATTAATTTTATAAATACAATTATAATTGGCTTATCATAGAATGTCTATTTTTACTTATGTTTTAGGATCCGGAACAATGTTTTGGTCATATTCATCATTATCATATCAGGGGTCTTTTGGCTCCATCGTCTTATCAAGTTTTTCTACAACATCTGTTGCTACTGGGAGATCCGTTCGTTCTATATCAATGCCCTAAAAATCACCACGGTGAGCTTTTTGCTACTTCTTTTCATTGCACATTTATTAAAAGTTTAAGCAGTGGAAAAGAATATAATTCTCATTTGTTGTGTTAACTAAAAATGTATATAGTTTTTTTTGTTATACTTTACATTAACATATTTGGCAGACACTTTTATCCTAAGCGACTTGCAGTGCATTCAAGGTATACATTTTTATCAGTATGTGTGGTCCCTGGGAATCGAACCCCAAACCTTTAGACTTTGGTAAATATAAAGACTGAGGCTACGTTTATTTAACGACATTGTAGCAAAAAGCGTTTGCTGAAAGATTTTTTACATTTACACATGACAACGCTGTCAAAAAAAAGTTTACTAGTGCTGGGCAAAGGTTGATAGCGATTCATTGCATACAAAATAAAACTGAATTTTTGCATAATATATATGTGTGTAGTGTACTGTGTGTAATTATAACGTATATTTAAACACACACACATACATGTATACATTTCTGAACATGTTTATATATATATATATATATATATATATATATATATATATATATATTACTTGTATATACTAAATATTACATAAAAAAAAAATATATATATATATAGTTGTATAGCACATTTCATACACAGAGGTCATTCAAAATAAGAGACACACGATAAAATCACAATAAAAACAAAGATAAATGAGAATTTAAAAATAACAATAAAAATAATTTCAAATTTCAATAAAAACACTTTTGATTATGTTAAAAAGAATAAAAAGGAGTATGTTTTCAGTTACCTCACAAACATGAATGTGTGTGTATTTATATATACATAATAATTACACACAGCACACACTTATATATTACGCTAAAAATAACTTTTATTTTGTATGCGATTAATCTTTGCCCAGCACTACTGTTTGCACTAGACATGCACCGATATATCGGCCAATAATTGGTATCGGTTGGAAAAAGCTATTTTAAATGCTATCGGACAAAAGTTTAAAAACAGTCGATAATTATGGCCTTTATCATGGAGTTATCATGTCAATCAAAAGAGAACAAGAAAAAGCAATGAATTTGAACTTATTGAAAATGAAAAAGAAACATCACTAGTTTAATGTTCAATATTAATGGTCATTATATGAATGAATAACATCTTCATAATGTACCAAATGCAAGTTAATATAACCACCAAACTATCACTTTTGGCAGATATTTGTCGGAATAATTGGTATTGGTGGAAAATTTTAATACCGGTTCATATCTAGGTTACACTGATCCACGAATATACGTTGCATTATGCATGCCAGGCCAGTGGATGGCGATGTTACCTTGTAAAGAAACACTACAAGCCTGCACACATAATCATTCTTTTACAACGCGATAAATACAAACAATCAAGTTAGGCAGCCATTGTTGTTTCAGTTATACTAGCGCATGCCTATAGACTTAATTTAGCACATGTGCATGACGTCGCGTCTACAATAGGGGACAACAAGGTGCTGTTATAAAAAGTTTGTGTTTTCAGGACCCTAAAGCGTCATTGTCCTGTAAACGAACAGCCAAACCACAAAAAATATACTGTTTACAGTTGTAAACCTTATCATGTAAACTGTCCCTGAGTTTGTGTTCCTTGTGTATTTGCAGACAGACCTTCCATATTTCACCTGGCAGGAGGTGCAAGCACGGATTGTGGAGATACAGAAAGAGCATCAGATTTGCATCCACAAAAAAGAACTGACAGAGCTCGACATTTATCACCGAATACTGCGTTTTAAGAACTACATGGTTGCTATGGTCAATAAGTCACTTTTACCCATACGTTTTCAGTTACCTCTGTTGGGCGACACGGTTTTCTACACCCGTGGCCTCAAGTACAACTTTGAGCTGATTTTCTTCTGGGGCCCTGGATCTCTGTTTGAGAACGAGTGGAGTCTGAAGCCAGAGTACAAACGTGGAGGAAACCGTTTGGAGCTGGCGGATCGTCTAAGCTCAAGGATTTTGTGGATCGGAATTGCCAACCTTCTCCTGTGCCCAGTCATTTTAATTTGGCAGATTCTCTACGCGTTCTTCAGCTACACCGAGGTGATCAAGCGCGAGCCGGGAAGTCTGGGTGCTCGATGCTGGTCCTTGTATGGCCGGTTTTACCTCAGACACTTTAACGAACTGGACCACGAGCTGATGTCACGCCTCAGCAAGGGCTACAAGGCCTCCTCCAAGTACATGAACTGCTTCATGTCACCATTACTCACAGTGGTGGCCAAAAATGTGGCATTCTTTGCTGGATCCATACTTGCGGTATTGATCGCTCTGACCATTTATGATGAAGACGTACTGGCCGTGGAGCACGTGCTAAGCAGTATTACATTACTTGGAGTGTGCATCACAGTCTGCAGGTGGGAAAATAACATTGTGCAGGATAATGGACTATGGAATATGTGACCCTGTCTGTGATATCCAATCATTGATTTTTTTATTCTTCTCCAGGTCTTTTATCCCAGATAAGCATATGGTGTTCTGTCCAGAGCAGCTGCTTAAAGTGATCCTGGCACACGTCCACTACATGCCTGATCACTGGCAGGGTAACGCCCACCGCTACGAGACCAGAGATGAGTTTGCGCAGCTCTTTCAGTACAAGGCTGTAAGTCATGACGTGCCTTGAATAAAACATTTCTCACCTAACAAAAACATTTGCAACCTCACCCCACCTCACACACTCTTTTATTGTTTCTTATAGGTATTCATTCTTGAAGAGCTACTGAGTCCTGTCATCACTCCCTTTATTCTCATTTTTTGCCTGCGGCGCAAATCTTTGGAGATCATCGATTTCTTCAGAAACTTTACTGTGGATGTGGTTGGCGTGGGTGACACCTGTTCTTTTGCACAGATGGACGTCCGTCAACATGGTCATCCAGCGGTAAGGGCGGACAAGCTAGTTTGACAACTTTTAAATGTTTCATGCCGTTTTTCTCGGTCCACCAGAAAACAACATCTTGTTTTTTGTGAGTGCCACATCAAAAGTCTGGCTTCATGTGACAGACAGTCAGATTAACCCAAAATGTGACTGATATCCTCCTATTTGGTCTTTTGTAGTGGATGTCTGCTGGGAAAACAGAGGCCTCCATCTATCAGCAAGCTGAGGATGGGAAGACAGAATTGTCGCTCATGCACTTTGCTATCACAAACCCACACTGGCAACCCCCTCGAGAGAGCACCCATTTCATCAGCCAGCTGAAAGAGAAGGTGCACAGAGAAGCCACTGGGGGGCAGCAGGGAATCATACCAGAAAATCCTATCTTTGCCTCAACTCATTCAATACAGTCTGATTCAGAGGTACAAAATGCTTATGATGACTGGGGATCTCCTTTTTTTTTTACATGCATCTAATATCTGGCATAGAAAGGAGGTTTTAGTCATAAATGAAAAAATTCCTTCAAATGGTCACGGGTATTTCTGAAGTTGACACTGTGATATGATCACATATGATCACTCCAAAATGAATCTTACTATATGGTGAACCGCAACCTTTCTCTTTCCATTCCAGCCTCGCAGTCTTATAGCGAATCTTCTGATGGGACCCCCCTCTCTGTCCTCAATACATCTGGGTCGAGACGGCGTCATCAATCCTGTATCCATTGGAGTGAGTGAAGGGGCATCCACCCTCCGATCTCTCTCTCCCATGAGCGCGAGTATACATCTGCGTGGCAGCTACCCATCTGCCAGGCTCCCACGACCTGACCATCCAGCTGTAGCGGCCGGTAGGGCCATGACAGGCTCAGGGTAAGAGGGCACTTTGATTGGTGCTAAGCATTGACATCTAAAATATTCAATATTATACACTTTAAGGAAACGTACATCATGTAGCTTGGACTATTGACTAGAGTACTGTTTCAATCTTTTTTATTTTGTATAATTACATTTTTTATTTCTGCCTCTGTTCTCTGTTTGTCCCCATGCAGGACGGATGCCCGTACTATCAGCTCTGGCAGTAGTGCCTGGGAAGGTCAGCTGACCAGTATGGTTTTATCAGAATATGCTTCTACAGAGATGAGCATTCATGCTCTTGTCATGCACGAGGTAAAGCATTTTTCATTAGGACTGAGAAATTGTATTCAAGGTATACATTTTAATAGTAGGGGAGAGTGGGGCACAACCTAACGCTTTTTGGTTTTGGCTCAATCATTAAAAAATATTTGAGTTTGATTTAATTCTATTTTTACACAAGCAACACACACATCTTTGCTACAAATGAACATTTGAAGTTTGTTTCTATTTCTTACCATTCTTTGACAATTACACCAAACATGACAGAAGTGCAAACGTTACAACTTACCCCATAGGTTGGGTTAATTGTAACAGGCAGGGGGTTAGTTGTAACACTTGCTAAAAATTAAGTTTGCAGGCAAATATTTCAATACTATTTTGTCTATATACTTGAAGTGGGACTTGTCTATATATCTGTCTATAATAAATGGGTATCTACACTATTCATCCCTCATCTAAACATAGTTCAATTATAAATGGATACAAATGTCTAAATATGTAACATTTTTATATGTGATCCAGTTCGTAAAAACCATACGAAAGTCTCAAAATCAAATTCTGAGATAATGATCATCAAAATCTGATTTTAGCCATTAATTTCATTGTGATTTTAATCTTTGATGTGACCTTATTCTATCAATATTAAAGACATAAACAAAAATAAATGTTGACACACAATTTTTGATAAAACAGGCACATTTATTTTGTTAGCAGCCAGCAATCATTAGTGTGTAGCCTATTTAAAACAAATACAAGAATTATGCTAATGTTAGCTGTTTTCATGTCGTTTACGCTAACATTGGCTGTTTTCATATGGTTAGTAATGAGGGGTTAGTTGTAACACAGCGTTACAACTAACCCCGCTGGGTGAAAATATTTTCAAGCCTACCAAAACAGTTGCTAAGAGCTGCAGACAAATTTCAAATTATGCTATGTTTTAGTCAACAAGACCCTTATTAAGATTACATAACATTGGCTTTGGTATCTTATAGGGATGCTCCGATCGATCGGCCGCCGATCGGTATCGGCCGATAATGGCATTAAATAACTCGATCGGTGCTCGCTAAATCTGCCGATCTCATAAACCGATTTTTCTGTTTACTTTTGTCATCAAAAGGATCCTGAATGCGGCTGCAATTAAAGACATTTTTTATGTAGCGGGAGCATTTTTACAACCCGTTGCTCATTTTTACAACCCGTTGCTCATGTGCGGCGTGCAGATTGGTATGTCTCTCTTTGCCTTTACAGAGACACCGGTCAACAGCGCGAGGCGTCTTCACATCCCCATCAAACAGTGTATACAACACATATCTATCACGGACAATTGCATCCTCATGCCAAAAGTTTATTATTTGCATGCGTTTTAAAGTTTTGAGCGTTTAAACTTTTATTTTCCTCACAGCTGCTTGTCTGCGTTCAGCCGCCGCCCACACACAGCAGCTTGTCATCAGTGCACGTGAACAGAGCGATCTCTCTCTCTCTCATGTCTTAAAGCTGCAGTAACCTAATTCATCTCTCAATAAAATCACTCTCTGCTCTTGACTAAAGAACTTTTATACTTCATACGAATGCATGTATATTTAATTAATACATTAAAGACTGTGAAGTGTTTTATTTTCAGTAATTTTAGGAGACATAAGCTTTTTTAAAGCCATATTAAATTTCTCTTTGCCGAATAAATATTTGTTGTGCTTATTTATTTGAGTCTCTATTAAAACAATAATATACCTAATTACTGCAAGTAATATAACAAAGGCAACATCCGTGGTATTATTTTATCTAGAAAAAATGTAACAGTTACAGTCATCAAAGAGCTTGCATATCAGCTTTTTTAAAAAAAATCGGAATCGGTATCGGCCGATCACGAAGATTACAAATCGATGATCGGTATCGGCTGCAAAAATCTTGATCGGAGCATCCCTAGTATCTTACACACCCAACTTAGAAACCGAAAAAAACATATGATGAAAATATTTACTTGCATGCCACCAAAAAACATTATACCTTTCCATAAATTTGTGTGACTCTTGTGGCAGTTTGAAAAACAAATCACTCAACCCTGTGCAACAATGTAAATTGTCTGTGCTACAATTAACCCCATGTTAGTTTGTGCCACGCACACCCCTATGTGTGTTCCCTGGGATTGAACCCATGCCCTTTTGTGCTGCTAATGCAATTCTCATTTACAAACAGTCACATGTAATTATTATTATAAGTGACTATATGAAAATGCTTGTGTATTTGGTTAGATGCATAAGCAGCAGTCTCGCGGTGAGCTATCTCGACACACCTGGCACCGGCAGGAGAGTGACGAGAGCTGCGAGAGTGTCAATGAGGACTTGGAGTCGACACGCAACTTTCCCCGTTCCAGCACTTTTCCTTGTACCTCCACCTCACACCAGGAAGGGGCGGCACAGCAGAGCAGAGGTACTTCAATATAATTCTTGCGATTGAAATGTGCACAAGAAATGGCAGTGTTTCGAAACTATGCTGCAGTTGTAGCATAATAGCTAGAGAGTCAGTTTTGTAACCCGAAGGTTGAGTCTCATGTCCGGCAGGTTGCGACTAAGATGCCCTTGATTTAAAGCTGCCCACTGCTCTGGGTGTGTTTGTGTTTACTACTGGGATTGGTTTAATGCAGACGTTAATGCTATCATACTTGACAAATCATGTTTTCAGTCTATTATTTTGCTTTTAACATGTAAAATATAGATATTTGTTATGGATGAGCCATGTTGAAGGATAATCTGCATTCCCACAGATTTTATTTCCGGAAGCTCTCGAGTCCAAAGGACACCTCGCATGCCCATGGGAGGGTGGTCTGAGGAGACGCAAACTGGCCGGCAGCACGCTCCAGTGCCCGAAGAGGGGCCTGAGGAGGAGCTACCACCTCAGATCCATAAGGTGTAACCTACAACCGACAGGTATAAACTTTAAAGCAATGCTTGCAAGGAATCTACGTGATTCATATTTATTTTCTTTCTCATACACTTTTTTTTGGTGAATTAACAGGCAAATCATGGATGAAGAGAAAGTCATAGGATCCATTTACTTTTGGACACTGACCACAAGTTATATTTATTTACTCTTGGACAGCACTGAAGAGTTCAGACATTATGTCACACCATGACATCATGTTAGATTTGATCTTAATAGGGATTTGTACTTTAATCCACTACATTGGATTACATCATCAGATACCCAAATAGTCATCAAACTAAGCAATTACAAAACTGACAGATTCTGATACTGTAAAATAATTTTCTTGTAAAGATTTACTAATAGTTTCAGATTATACTAATCGTTTTTTTTGTCCTTTTAAGATGTTTTTTGGCTTTTCATTGTAATTCGAAAAGTCTGTTTACAAAATGAAATATTAAGCGGGGGTGTTGACATTACTTTCCCAAAAGGAACATTGAGTGAAATGTCAAATACAGGTTATTAGTTGGTGTTTATTTAACCTTCACATTTTAGTTCTCTTGTCAAAACTGATCTGTGTTATTGTAGGAAATGTGCAGAGGAACACAATTAATTATAATATGCAATGTGCCATTACAAGCTTTAAAGCTGTGCAAAATAAGATTTTATTTTCAGAAATAGATATTTATGAGGGAGGGGAAACCACTTAGGGTCATTTGAAGCACTGATAAAAATGGCGCATGCTCTCTCTTTCTCTCTTGTTATTTTTTGCACAATATTAAATAAGAATGCACTTTATCTTTTATTAATCCAAAGGATGGTTTAAAGGCAGTGGGCTAATATTTGGACTTTTATAAACATACTGTTTTAGATTCAGTATTTTGTGTGTTTAGAGCAAAATCCCAACATTTGTTAATAACAGTTCAGTTAGCACCCTTGGCTCAGGTGCATAAAATAAAATGTCTGATGAGACTAGATGTGGATGTGTATTGGGTTATTTTTCAGATATCTCAGGACTGTCTTGTTTTTACTGACATTGTCCAAAAAGCATGCGAAACGTGCAGGTCTCTGCACACTTCATTTTCACAATCGGACTGCTAAGGGGAAGTAGAGAGAAAACTTTGTGTAACTTATGTTACTTGTGTAAATCTTATTTATAGAACAGAATTATGCTATAGAAAGGCAAAATGTGACTGACCATCTTTCATATTGCTCGCATACATCATGCTTGTGTAGAGAGTGTATAATGTGCATGACTTTGAATCAGTATGTGCTGGTAAATTTGGCCTGCAAAAAGCTTCTGTGACCTTAACTTACTCATCAGCAATTATGCATTTTCCATAATGTTCTTCATCATCATCATCTATATTTAGAGTTTTCTAGACTGTGTTGTATATTTGCATCTTGTACAGTTGTAAATTCATCAATAAAATGTATTTAATAGTTTGTGTATTTTATGGGTTAGTTCACCCAAAAATAAAATTATTTACGCTTAAATATAATACTGTGTGTTTTCTCACACTTATTCACAATTTATTCACACTTCATTCAATATATAAAAAACCTAAATATATAACTTTAGGATTCCACAGAGTAAGATGATATTTCTTTCAAATTGTTATTTTGGTTGAGACAATCAATGTTTAAAGTACTGTATGTTAAATCGCCATCTGATGATATTGAACTAACATTGCTTTGAAGTTCGAGGCCAGTTTTGATCTCAGAAGAACACTAGTGGGCCATTTTGAAACCACTATGGGCATTTTTGATCGCTTTACATTTCTTGGTCTAAGGTTTATAGATGGACCTTGTGGTGGCAAAAAGCCTTAGCTTGAATCTTCATAAGAAAAATATTCACGAGACAAAGGTTCCAGGTGCCAAACAAAAATTACTTTATTCGCTCGGGCCAACAAAGTGAGACAATCAACACCCCTCAAAGATCAAACACTTCTTATCTGAGATGATGTACACTTGTCTCATTGGTCTCAGCCTGCCACAATTAATTTACTTGTTTGATATAGCAAAAGTGCAGCTGAATCATTTCTCATATCTAAAATGACGTATTTTGCTTATTGGTTTTCATGGCCTTGGCCTAGCTTGCACAGATACCTTATTGTTAATATAGCAAAATACAGCTGGACTTCTCCTCAAATCTTAAAATGACGTACTCTGTTTATTACTTCGATTGGCCTTGGCTTTCCCTACCACAACTAACTTATTGTTAATATAGCCAATGACAGCTGGACGACTTCTCTAATCTAAAATGATGTTTATCGGTTGTTTCGGCCTTGTTTCTCATAATAATCAAAAGAATTCAGTGTAGTATTAATCCAGTATATGATCAGTAATATATCCAACAGAAACTACCAAAACCTTCATAATTATATACTATATTATCTATTGCTATAGTCATTTGTGGTTTGAAAAGCAGCAACTGATTAGGAGATGAACATTTTGGTTCTGCATGTATACTTTTTAGTAGTCTAAGTAGGCTTGTAGTTTCCTTATTATAAAAGAAAAAAGTGTTAGGTACGTTTCTACAATAACAGATTTATTTATTACACCCTATAACATTGTATTAAATGTTACCCAGAAATTCAGGATGTTATTTTGTACTTTTGAAATGTAGAAACTGTGGTCAGTGATCAGTTTTTCTCCACAAAATAATGTAATTCTTATATAATATGTCATTATTTAATTGTATAGTTAGTATTTTAAGTGCAGTATACTCCACCAGGAACAGTAAGTTGATCTATACCAGTAAATTAGAAGCTGCTTTGCATATCTAAGTCTGTAATGGCAGGGATCCCTCATTCCTACAGACCTTAGTTTGTACATCCTAATACTGTCCCTAAAAAGAATTAGATGCTCAGTATTTCACCAGTGCATTATGTATTAAATAGCCATACAGTTAAAATAATTAAGTTGATAACTTGGCAGGCAAATAGTTTATTATTATTGTTGTTATTATTATTAATTAATTAATAGTAATAATAATAATAATAATAAAAAGTTATTGTTGGTTTATTGGGGGTTTATTGAGTGTGTTAATTATTATTAAAAATTGTGTCTTTAATAATATTTTAACTTTTGCCAAATCTATGGTACCACACAAATACTAAACAATCCACATTAAACCATCATAATATCTTCTCTTTATTTAAAAAAAGTAAAAGTATATACCCTCTAAACCAAAATGACTTTTGATGACAAAAGTTTATACCCTTTCAAAGCTTAACAATGTATTACCCTTGTTGGAATAAACCGCATACATACTGTAAAATCATATTTACAATATCTGGCAACAACTGAATATCTGGCAACCACGCTAACCATGTAGGCGGGACACCGCGACTCCGGGTATCTACACGGAAAACCTAAGGTGAGCGGTAAATTATCAAATGTGTCCATAAAATATGCTACTACATGGTAACATGACTGAAAGCAAAACAGATCGACATTTGCGAAACTTAATTGTGGAAAAAAAAGATGTTTGCAAATAAGCCACAGAGCGTTTTTTCACAAGTTTGTTTGAGACAAAGAAAACGAAAGAAATATCAGGAAGACATTGAAGATGTTTAACGTTAACGTACTTTGACAGATTGTTATCAGAAGTTCCGAGTTATATTTTATTGATTTACGAGGAATTAAAAAAGTCTTACATTATGAAACATTGTAACGGCGTAAACTTTAATACAGTCTTGGTTGAAAAAATTACGTATTGTGAATAACTTAATAAACGCATTGTATGATGTCCTCTATGCACTTCAAGTTATTATATCATTATAAGTAAATATGATCGCGTAACTGTACAGAACATCTTTTATTCTCCAGGTATTTAGAGTTCAGTTGATTATGACCAATGGCCTCAAAACGAGAGTTCTGCGAGCGAATTCGTCAAAATAAGGTTTTCCTCGTGGAGACTTTATGTGAAGAAGCTGACGTCATCGTGCAGCACGCACAGCAAGAAAAACTTATAACTCAGCGCGAGTACAGGAACCTCAAAGATGTCGGGAAGAGATCCAGAGAGACCATGATCATCGATCTGCTCGACAAACTCATGAGCAAAGGAGAGGAAACCTGCTGCAAATTCATAAAGCTCTTAAAACAGGACAATATAGTGGAGACTTTTCCATTGTTGGCGGATCATTGCATTATTGCACCTTCAAACCGGGGTACATGGTAAATTTACGTCCATTTTCCATTCATTTTGTTATAAAATGTACCAACCACTAACAAATATTTTGATATTGCATATTTTAATGTTTGTTCTAATGCTAAGTTTAATGCTAGTCTTCATTTTATAATAATAATTTGAATTATTTAAAAATTAAATAAGGTCCCTGGTTGAGTAACACTGGTGGCTTAGGCTGACACCTGCTTTTGTTTTACAGACACCAGCTTGAAATATCCAAACCAGGAAACATCAGTAGAGGTGACTTATAATTTAAAGATTTAAGAGTAAGGTATAAAAGAGTCAAGTATGTTTAGTTATTGTACACCAATGTATCTACATGTGTCTATTTCAGATCAAGCAATACCAAATATCGCAAATTCCACGTGGTACCTGTGTAATCATCAACAATGTACATTTTGCAACCATGAATGACAGGCCTGGATCAGATATGGACGAAAGTTTGTTTTTATTTTAAACATTTATTTAACATTGCTATTTAAACTATTATTTTAAAGGGATAGTTCACTTAAAAATGTCCCATTATTATTTACTCACCAACCATCAACTTGTTCCAAACGTGCATAAATTAATTGGTACTGCTTAAAACTAAGAAAGATATTTTGAGGAATGTTAGGTTTTAAGCACCATTGACTTCCATAGTAGGATAAAATAAGTCAATGGTGCTCTAAAACTTTTTGGTTACAAACATGGATCAAAATTTCTTCTTGCATTCAGCAAAACAAATACATTTATACAGAATATGGAACAACTTGAGGGTGAGTAAGTGATGACAGAATTTTCAAGGAATGTGAAATATTCAGATTTAAATTTTTGACTATAACAGTGGCCATGAAATTTAGTTTTAATAATAATAATAATTAATCTATATAAAATAGATAATCATTATATTTTTAACCCTCAGAGTCTCTTGACAAAGTTTTCAACTGGTTGGGATTTCGTGTGGTGGTACACCGAAATAAAACTGCAGCACAAATGAAAGATCTCCTGATGGATCTTGGCCAGAGAGTAGATGGGGACTGCTTCATATGCTGCGTCCTTAGCCACGGCAGCAAAGACGGAGTCTATGGAACCGATGTGGGCCTTGTTTCTGTTGATGAAATACGTGAACCTTTCAATGGCATTAACTGTAAGAGCCTAGCTGGAAAGCCCAAACTGTTTTTCATACAAGCTTGTCGTGGGAATAGAAAACAAAACATTGTGAAAGTCCAAGCAGATGACCCGTCAGGAGAGGAGTTGGAGCTGGAGGTGGATGCTGAGGGTTTTGATGTCTCAATCCCAGCTGACTCAGATTTCCTCATCGCCAGATCAACCACCGACGGTCACTACTCTTATAGAAATGCAGAAACAGGCTCTTGGTTTATTCAATCACTTTGCCGGCAGCTAGAAACACACTGTCCTCAGTAAGTTACTACATTTTCCATTTCAAGAATATACAATTATTGTATGTAGAAAATGCACAGAATTGTTTGTAATATTAAAAACATCTGTTTAATTTTTTCTTTTCTCAGGGGTACAGACATCTACACAATACTACTTTCTGTGAATGATGAGGTCAGCCAACATGGGTTTAGGTGCAAACAAATGCCTGTCCATGAAGTTGCCATGAGGAAGAAACTGATTCTTCCTGTACCTAATACACAGTGAAACAATGAATGAAGTCCAACAGAGGATTTTAACATATTCTTTATAGAAATATTTCATTTTTTATATGAGAACCAATACTGTTTACATGATGGGAATTTTGAGCCATGATATTTTTTTTTTAACGATTTAAAAAAAACATTTTAATGTTTTTTTTTTAAAAAGGGGCTAAGATTAAATTTTTTCAATTGTTTTGACAAATTACACAAACTGTAAAAAATGTGATTCCTGTTTTCTATCCATTCTATTGTGTCCAGATGACATCATGATAACTGAATTATCACGGTATTAACTGGGATTTGTTTGGCAAATAAACAATATTATCAGTCCAATTAATCTTTATTGTCTATTTAATTTTATTCACTTTTTAGCCAATGTATTCTGCTTAAAAGACGAGTAAGGAAGGCAGAAAGAGAGTTTGCAACCATTGTGGCTCTTAAGGCAAAATTTTAAACAGCTGCTAAATTATTTACGATAATATCATATGTGCCATATTAACACAATATAAATAATCATAGAGGGGGTTTATATCATGTTTTTTTTCTCAGAATGTCTTTGATGCAAACTGGATATTTATCAGTTCTGATCCTCAACAACCGTTGACCTATCCTATGAATTTGTTCTTGTTAGAAGTATTATAGTTGAATAATATTTTGCCTTGTGTGCACGTGCATGATTATTTTTCATGGCATTTGGTCAAAAAAGCAGACTCCAATCATTACAATAACAGAGAATAACAATGAACAAGACAACTAATGCAGAATATATGAAGTAAATGAGACAGGGTTTGAATAACATGAGACACATTAATCCACTTAGAAAATTATATCAAGATGTTACCACATCTGTTTATTCTGTATATGGTGTATATTTTGATTTTAAAATTCTATTTTTTATATATTTTTAAAAAATATCAGTGCCAATATAAACAAGCCATTTATAGGTTAATTTCCCTAAAGGTTTTAAACAAAAGTGGCAATGACATGAAATAATCCTTTAAAGGTCTTGTACATACATAAAAACTAATTTCATAAATGTCATGTAATAATAAAGATCAGACTCTAGCATTTAAAATTAATACAAAAGCTCTCTGACCCTCCTATGAAAGTTGGACCCGGACCCGTGCAGAACTAAGGCGTGCCAAAAATGTTATACTCGCCGCAGACACATCTATTGTTTGATGGCTGACCCAAACCCGGCCAGAAAGATACAGACCCATATTTACAGGTGAGACACCCTTATAGATATCACATGCCAGATAATGCTCCACCTCCTTTTTGGATGTGTTTAGGATCTTGAGAAAGTCAGGGCGTCGTATGGTGATGAAAAGCTCAGGGATAAGCAGCCCATCATTGAGCAGTCGCTGCTCCTCAAATCTTTAAAAGAGGTCTTTAAAATCAGTCACTGTCTCCAAACGCTTCTTCTGAAATAGGTCAGTGCAGAGAAACTTAAGCTGAGCCACTTTATCTTTCTCCAGGTCTTCATCAATCTCAAGATGCCTCTAAAGATCCATGCTGAGCAAAAATTAGCAGGATATAAAACAATAAAGGATCAAAGATTATTCAGTTAATGAAATATCAATAATACAATCAAAAACTTTAAAAGAAACATGATATTGTTTGATGTGTCTTCCTTGT
The DNA here is from genome assembly GCF_030506205.2 of Paramisgurnus dabryanus. Taxonomy (NCBI): domain Eukaryota; kingdom Metazoa; phylum Chordata; class Actinopteri; order Cypriniformes; family Cobitidae; genus Paramisgurnus; species Paramisgurnus dabryanus. The sequence goes on from NC_133343.1 coordinate 8,125,858, forward strand.
AGGCATGAGTCATGTCAATTCAATTGCTCACAATAGCTGTAAACAGTGTGTCTGTGACCCACCTCAAAATAACTTATTTAACAATTTATTTAAAATTAAGCCCCTATTCGGACAGGATTAGTTTAAAGGGGGTAGGTGGCGTACTATAATTTTACCACAGGACTTCTGTAATATTGATGGTCAATTCGCACGGGATTAAAAAATCTCAGTGCAGAAAATTGTGCTATATTTTAGATACAATTTCTAGACTTTACGATGAATTCCTCAAAATATCTTTCTTCGTGTTCATCAGAACAAAGAAATTTATACAGGTTTGTAACAACATGAGAGTAAGTAAATGACTAACAAAACACATCAAAACTTTTCAAAAATTTACAGGAGATCTGACAGTGAGAGAAAAATACCAAAACCACAAATTGCTTGGCCCTGTGTAACTATGTGAAAGACCTGTGTATACCCCGCTTTCTGTATTTAATTTTTTTTAAAAGGTCTGGACTAGAGAAATGCATCTCAGCCTTTTTGAATGTAAGGCTCAATTTAACTTCATTTTTCTAGAGCTTGGATTCAACCCACTTTATTTTTCTCATTTATTTTAAATAAAATATTATATAGCAGTGTTTAATAAAGTTAGTCTCAGAAAGTCCTGGGTATGGTTGTGTTCTTATTGATAGTTTGTTGAGGATCTTTTAATTTGGTAAATATACGTAAAATCCTCATAAAGTGTGATCAACAATTTCTGAAATAAAATAACAATGACCCAATGAGAGGTTTCTGTCCGACAGTGATGATATATTGTTTGACAATTATATCATTATGAAGACTACAATAATTTTAATTACCGTTCCAAGTGCTACATTTCTTTTTCATTTTGTTTAGTTAATTTTTTGCTAGGTTTTATTTGTTTGTTCATAATATTTATAATATATCACTGCTATCTAAAGATGTTTTGTCATATTATGTTGCATTAAATTAAATCCTTTTGTAGTTCTTGGAAATTTGATTACATTTATATTTCTTGTGATTTGTCTTTGTAGCTAAATGTGTTATTAACGCCTCTAAAAGCTGTGGTGTGATGCTAATTACGTTATTAAAATGTTTTTTCAACGTTGTGAAAATACGTATTTATAACGTTAAAAAAGACATTTGTCCTGTTCGTACGTCGGAAAATAACTTTATCACAACCTTTTCATAACTTGAAAAAAACGTATTTATAACGTTTTTGTGTTTGCTGGGAACTCATTATTGATTCAAATACAACAGCCAATAGCAAGTCTCCAAGTGCACGCCCCCTGAATGTTTTCATTATGTTTTAAAAGCAGCTCTGTCTGTTTAATAAAATTTGAATATCCAGTGTGGTTGTAATATGATATATGGTAAATATAAATAATATAAAATGGTTACAGTAAGCATACAGTATTGTAGGTTCGTTCATGATTCCTTCTGCGAAGCTGCATTGCCTGCAGTCTTAAAACAAATTTTGGCGGTTTTGTCATCATCTCATACAACTCGCGTTTGAGAATCTACATGACTGTTTAACTACATGATTGAAGAGATTTAGCTTTTAGGATTTTTCACTCAGAGACCCATCGCCTTTGGTAAGTACACTTTAATATGCTACAGATGGACGTACGTTAACTTATATGTTTATTGCTATCTGGTATGTTTTGATAAATAGCGCAAATTATTTTGGTCCCCAAATGTTCAAGCTACGGCCTGTGGTTACACACACACTTAATAAGTAATTTATCGGAGTGACAACCGAATTCTAACGTTACCACTAAATTAATTAACTCCCCCCAAAATGCAGGGGGTGACTGTTAGCATATACAGAAAATCTGCGCAGTGTACATAACCGAACTGAAGAATAGTTGTTGATGAAGTATATCATGGACATTAACATGTCTCTCTTTTGAAAATAAAATGCCTAAAATGGGAAAAAGTTTTCTGTATGCACGGTGCAGAAAATAAAGGCACGAGCGCTAGGTTTGCAAGATCTTGCACGAAAAATCAGCGGACAAGAAAGATCCCATTACAAACCGAAGTAAATCAAAGTGTTTTACCTCAAATATCAAAAATTGCTATTGAGAATGAGGAGATGTCGTCACGACACAGTGCCCCGCCCCCAGAGACCGAGTCATCCTCCCCTTTCCACCATTTTGGGTGGTAACCCGCCAAACTCGTTCATTGTTTGTATTGGTAGTAGAGGAGGTTGTCGCGCTATTTTAGAATGCCTGGAAAACACTGCTGTGTAAAAAATTTGCACCAGTGTCTCCCACGATTGTCGTGGAAAGTCTAGGAACCATTTGTTACGGTTTTTTCGTTTCCCTAAATGGAAAAAGACTCAAGGAGAGCATGTCTCCGATGTGACAAGACGACGTCGGATTTCTTGGGTGGATGTAAGAAGAAAGGACATTACTTTTGACCGCATCTCCGAGTCGATGAGAGTGTGTTAAAACTCATTAACATACAAAGTAATATTCACCTTATATTCAATAAAATAATTCATCTTCCTGCATTGACACTATTTTTGTACTCTTTTACAAAGACATAAAATGTACATCACTGCATGTAATACATTAACGAACATTATATATATCACTACTTCATTTGAACTTAACTGAGCTGGATGATACATCACTGTTTGATCCACAGAAGCAAACTTTGTTATTTTCCTGTTATTACTGTTAAGCTGCTTTGATACAATCTGGATTGTAAAAAGCACTATATAAATAAAAGTGACTTGACTAAAGGTGAAGCAACTTACCTTTGCCAGTACAATGTTATTTTTCACAATTTGAAGGCTTGTAACGTTAGATGACCAAGTCGCGCACCCAGCCGCAGCAGAATGTTTCGTAGCTTTCCAATGACTTCAGGCTTTTAAATTCTTGCATAGTGTAATAACTGATGCCGAAAACCAAGTAATTAACAATTTCCAAATACGTGCAGTGGTAAAGAGTCTAGGTCTCTCTTCCATTCAGCTGCAGGCACCTCGTATGGATCAACGTTTTTAATATCCGCAAAGCTTCTCTAAATACCTCTGTTTGGCATTGGTTGTAAGCTTCTCCCTGTAAGGACCCTTTTGCCGCATTCTTCTCCATTTCTGCTAAATTTTCCTCGAAATTTATATTACAATTTCTGCTCTTTCCCGCTCCGTCTTTGAATTGATCATACACTGTTGCTCCTGGCAACCGTTAGCGTGCCCTCCCAAAATGGTGGACGGGCTCAATTTGTCACGTGACAGCAAGCTACCGTGACGCATGTCCTCATTCTCAATCGACACCTTCCCATTTAAATAACACCAAAAACTTCGCTTCGCTTCATGAGCCAAAGCCATAAACGGTCGAGCGCCAAAACGGTAAATCACGTTAAGCAAAAAAAATATATAAGTAATATATTGTAAATAAACACGTGAACCTGGCAACACTGCAAGACAGCGCTGAAATGTGTACAACGCCAAGATGGAGGTTTATTGCAAAACATATCGCTGTAATATTATTTTCATCAAAGCAGTAAATATTAGCCACGCGAGAAGGCAGAACGTTGCTATGGTTACCGCTTTGTTTGGTCTAGAACTAGTTTTTTCCAATAGTATATTCCTGCACAACCGGAGGCTGCAGTTTTATGACCGCAGTTTTATGACCGCAGTTCTATGACCCTACGTTTTTGTGACAGCGCCACCTACCGAACTGGATGATATAGCGGCGGCTGCAGTTTCAGGTCCGCAGTTCTGGGCCCCTGGTGGTTTAGTTTGTAATAACGTTTGTACATAATTATATCAATATAGTAATCTCAGTACTATTTCTTCATAAATGTAATTTTAAATGTAAGGTTAATTACCAAATGTGCTTTAAGTGACAATTTTCAGTGTAAACAAATTTACACAAACTATAAATGAAAAATGTATATTTTAAAATGTATTAGTCTTAATTTCTTGAATTATAACCCTAAACCTAATTATCAGGTAAAATAAAGATGGAATCAGCATATGCAGTCACTAAATTACAGCCAATTTTTTAAGGTTGTATAGAGGCAAGACAAGACTCAAGAATCATTCAAGAATGCATATTTATATGTATATATCTATATATTTACATGTGATTTTACCAATAACATTGCAACAAACAATGCAACCAATAACAATGCAATCAGTCAATCCATCAGCTGCTGCAATTAAAGAATGGCTGCAGGCTTGAACTCTAGAGAGAGAGAGAGAGAGAGAGAGAGAGAGAGAGAGAGAGAGAGAGAGAGAGAGAGAGAGAGAGAGAGAATGTTAAATAAGGAACATTTGTTTAACATGCTCAACTGAAATATATATCTCTGATTTAACACTTATGTACTATGTACTTGTTGGGGAGAGAGAGAGAGAGAGAGAGAGAGAGAGAGAGAGAGAGAGAGAGAGAGAGAGAGAGAGAGAGAGAGAGAGATTGTTTAATTTTAGAAGGCCTATTTATTATAGGCCTCATATTATTTTACACTTACTTCAACACATTACCAATGAAATTGCATAACATATCACAAAAGAGAAAAGCAAAACTAACCAAAGATTAGTGCATAATTAGCCAAAGTCCTCATATTTTTTCAAATACACCGCACTTTCGCCGCATAAATTACAGATTTCCGTGCGCAAAATATGCGGGGCTTGCATGATTTAATAATCTCCACATTTTCGTAGCAAAAAGTCACATATATCTTAGCAGAAAGTTGAAAAATTTTGCATTTACTTCACACAAGCGCAGCCTGTCCCTGTTGCCATGGGAACGTTATGAGGTGACGTGATTTCCCGCAATTTTTGCAAGTTCCAGCACTTTCATCGCATAAAATATCATAAATATCCCACATATTCCATCGCATTTTTTAAGAAAACAAAGATCAAGGATTTTTGCCCGCAACAATGACAAAAAAACTCTGCATTTTTCTGGAAGGACTTATTTATGAACTGCTATTTTATAATTAACTGGTTTTCCCACTAACACATTAAACTAAAGATAAATCTTACACACTGCACATCAACATGCTCTTATTATCTTGTTAAGTTGAATTAATGTGCTGGCTAGATAAATGTAGTCATTTAACGTTAAACTCAACAAGGATTTATGAAATGAAATATGGCCACGGACTAAGAATGTCGTAGTTATTTATAAAACTAGCACACAAATTTTTAATTCGTGGGAATTAATTATTAATTCAGTTCGCGCTATGTAAACTTTGCATCGTTTAAACGTTATAAAATAAAACGTCATTAAATCGGTACTCACAGTCTGATTGCTTTCCATGTCGTCCATCTCAAATGAATGGTTTTGCTCATCCAGTTCGGTAGTTGGCGCTGTCACAAAAACGTAGGGTCATAGAACTGCGGTCATAGAACTGGGGTCCTAAAACTGCAGCTTCCAGTTGTGCAGGAATACCCTTCTCGTTTTTTCCGGCACAGATACGAAACATTTAGCGGATTCACTCACGCATTCAACTCACTCAAGCCGCAGTCGTTTAACGTTATTCGTTCAGCAGAGAATTGAAATACTGTCAAAGGTGAGGGAAAACATCTGAATTAATAATATATTAATAATAATTAATAATCTAAGATTTTTATATTTATTCAGATTGTTATTTAGCCAATCGTTTCTGCCGACACTGCAAATATGCACTAATTTAACACAGTAATGTAAACGTATATGTGTGTGCATTGTGAAACATGAATAGTGAAGGTAACCGGGATTCAGTTGACCCGGGGTTTACCTGTACTGCAGCATCATGGTAGGCTACTTGTTAAAAAATTATATTATATTATTTATTAATATATAAATAATAATAATAAAGAAACAATAATAAAATCGGTAAAAAAGTTTTCTCCTAGACAAACAAATACCATGTAAATATAAATGTAAAAGCACATATTATTCATTATTTTTATTATGCTGAACCGCTTTGAACCAGATTTTTTTCTTTTTTCCCTTTTTTTTTCTTTCGCTAGGAACCAGACATTATATTAGAATGCGTGACGTCACAGAGAACTCTGCTCAGGCTTTATGGAACGCAGTTTGCAGTGTGTGTGGTCATTCTAGGGTGAGCCTCAGAACAGTAAGGTTGACAACACTCAGGGAGAGACTGCAAGGGAGGTAGGAAAGAAAACCTTACCAAGCATTACAATAGAAACGTGTTAGACACCAATTGCTTTGGGTAATATAATAATTAGTGAATTTTCTTGGTCATTTTTTTTGTGTTTATGTAACAAGTGATTGGAAATATTGTACTATATTCTCAACATGTCACATGCTGTTACTTCACTTTTATATTCATGAAATGTCAGTAAGGTATAAAAAGAAACCTTACAAAGCATTACATAATTAATTAAAATGATTTTGTTAGAGTTTATGTAAACTCACCCAAAAAGTAAATTTAAAGGCCAACCATTTTTCGAAATGCTAACCAATAATACTGAATACTGTAGTATATACTGTATATAATACTTTTCAACATATCATATGGTGTAACTTCACTTGCATGTCCACAAATTTGATGTAAATAGACCCAAAAAGCAGATGTAAAGGCCAACAATTTTTAATAACTCTAACAAATGTCATTAGAAATACTGAGTACTGTATTATATATACCGTATATTGTGGAGGCTGGTGCTTAATAGTTTTTTGGGGGGGTGGGGGCAAAGTCTTAAGTTTTACATTCAAAACTAAACACATACTGGACAGAACAGTTGGCAGAGGTTTGGTGTAATTCTGTAATTCAGCCTGAGAGTGGCGCTGTAATATTGATTGGCAAGTTTTACAGTCATAAATAGAAAGTATTATTGTACTTGTATATTTTGTATATTGATTTAAAATGTTACGAATTGTGGAAAATTCTGGAGAGGAAAACAAAGTACTTAGTACTACATAATGTAATAATTTTGTAATTTTCTGGTACTCTGTCTTTAAGTAAACAATGTTTACTTTAAGTGACATGTATATGATGCTATATCTTAGGTGGTAGGTCCTATGAAATAACTGTGTAAAAAGCAACACTTTATTTTACAGTCCTGTTTCCATACAGTTACCATGGACGTACTAGTGAATGTACCCAGTAGTTAATGCATACGGTTATTTAATGCTTGGTTTAAAGGACAAAGATACTGAGTACCAAAATATCACATCAGTAATGTTTGTTCTTAGTTATCATATACGTATGGTATAAGTATGACTTACACTTGCCTGCAGGTACCACACACTTAACGTGTTTAATATTTGAAAGTACAGTAGTGTTTTTCGTTAGCTACAGTATACATACACCATATGTGCCGGTCATTAACTTACACTGGCCTACAGGTAAGTGTATATACACTTACTGTATCGTGTACAATTTTTAAGTACAGTAGTGTTTCTTGTTAGTTGCAGTATACATACACCATATGTGCCAAAATTGTCTCTGTAAACTGCCTATGTCATCGGTATTGTCTTACAGTTTGAGCCTGAATCAGATTCAAAGAGATTAAAAAAAGAAACAAATATAACAGAAACACATTCCCAAGGACGAATTGAGTAAGATGCTTCACAATTGTAATATTGTAACCACCTTACACTTCGGATGTGTTGTAATGGCCGCAGCAACGGGGTCACAAAAATTCAGACTTCTGTAATCTTTCCATATTCAGAAATAAAGGTAAAACCCCTGAATAAATAATCAGTATTTTAAAACTTTAAAAAAAAAGTGTCTGCATATATAATAGATGTTTAGTGTCTGTACTGTAAAACCGCTTTATGTCACATTGGGGCTTTAGAGTGAGTGAGAGCACCGTGCAGCAGTCTAATCGTGGCCACTTGTAGTCATTTTCGGTGAAGCTTAGCTGTGTACTGAAGAGAACTGGACTAGTTGTCTGGCACGTAACCTGTTACTCTCTTTCACTGTAAAAGCATGACGGCAAACCGTGGTGCAGAATTTCTTTTTAGGCTAATGTTAAAGGGACACTTCACCAATTTGCATTAAGCTTTGGCGAGTTAGAACCCCAGTCATGCTTTTTAATGGTCATGCATCGTTTCCTCAGTTGCCGCTGAGACAGGAGACATATAGATTTCAGTGTTGCACTTCCTTCTTTTAATGATGTTAAAATCATAAATCAAACACCCCTTTTCTCGGTCAAATAGGCACCAAATTCTAAATGTATGTTACATTTCGACTACAAATATGACACACATTCAATAAAAATTTATGTTTCTATGGGGGAAATGCTCCTTTAAACACAGTCGGTCTCCAAACATCTGCGCTAAAATAAAATACCATAACGCGTTCTCCGCAGCGCAACCCAAACTCTATTGTGTAAACACACTACATTTATCCGAGTGTAGCCTACTGTATGTCTAAATTGAACCGCTGTTTAAACCTGTGTAGCTCTAATTCGACAAGTAAATGCCTAAAAGTGTATAAAACGAATAAAGCAGTTCCCGCTTATACAAACACTTTTGACAAGAGCCGTGCCGCAGTAAAAGTGCGAGTCTAAGTAGTAAGTGGAGAGAGACAGAGCTACCTAAAACCTCATAACACCTGTTACATTTATACTGAGTGCTGCCTTTCTCAATTAATTAATTAACTTAATTTCTAATTGAATATAGCCTGCTAGGAAGACTTTAAAACCTTTCTTACTTACGACATTAGCAGCTGCTATCCATGGTGATGGTGCTAAATTGCTAGACAGCGATCTTTCTGAATCCATATTTCATACAGGCATGTTTATACATACATGCATACTTATTTATAAATAGATTGTCTATTTAAAGGAAGTAAAAAAATATTTTGTATACGTGAACAGGCTTCATTTAACATGATTTGAAACGATTACACTGTAACATTGTATGGTTTTGTATGATTTACTGAATTCTCCACACAACAATGTGTAAATACGTGTGACAAAACTCACATACCTGTATATGCACATAATAATCTATACTGGTTGTGATCCTAAAGCGCTAGGTTTCAACAATTCAAAAATGACAGAAGCAAAAAATAAAGTACTGGCATTTTGGCCCAGACTGGCCCATGATTAAGTAGAAAAGCATAAGAGCTGACACGTGACATTACAAAAATGCAAGCACTGTAAAAGGCTTTGCAGGTTTTAAAAATCGGCTAATTGTCTTAGCCTGTGAGTGTGCACAATGTTTAAACTAACCATTCTGACCACCTTACACAGCAAAATCTATAGTGTTAATTTGAGTTAAATTCCCAGTGTAAATTATTCAGAGTGAATGAGTGTTGATTTGTGTGTTATTTTAACACTTGCAGTGCTAAAAAAGCTCTATGGGGGGCGTTATTTCAAGGAGTCAGGAGCATACACTAATTTTGAGTTACTTTTTTCGCGCTCAAAGACGACGAGCGGGAAGTTGTCGTCACAACACCCAAGTTACCGTGGCAGTGAATTTAACGAACTGAAGAAAACCGTGTGGGATTTGGATATTCAAAGTTTCTTAGGTAAGAACCTCATTTATCAATTTATAAAGGTTGTAAGTCATTATTTAAACAAAGTTTTAAGGTTAAGTTGGGTGTGATGCAATCGATCGTTGCTTTTTTAAATTTGCGGACGGTTAAGGTGTGTGTGAGATTACATTTCTGTCAGGAATATTCAGTTTAAAAGGTAAGAAACCTCATTTTATAAAGAATGTTAGTCGTTATTTCAATGTTTTAACGTTAAGTGGGGTATGATGCAGTCCATAGTTGATTTTTATTTATTTTTTTAATTTGCGAACGGTTAAGTTAATTAAGGGGTGTGAGAGAGTACGTTTCTGTCAGGATTATTCTGTTTAAAAGGTAAGAAACATCAATTTATAAAGAATGATAGTCGTTATTACCATGTTTTAACGTTAAGTGGGGTGTGATGCAGTCCATAGTTGCTTTATTTTTTTTTTAATTTGCGGACGGTTAACGTTAAGGGGTGTGAGAGAGTACATTTCTGTCAGGAATAACGTTATTCGGTTTAAAAGGTAAGAAACATCAATTTATAAAGAATGTTAGTCTTTATTACAATGTTTTAATGTTAAGTGGGGTGTGATGCAGTCCATAGTTGCTTTTAATTTTTTTAATTTGCGGACGGTTAAGGGGTGTGAGTACATTTCTGTCAGGAATATTCTGTTTTAATGTTGAGAACATTAACCAATTTATAAGGAAGCTTAAACGTTAGTCTTTAACAGTCTAAGTTCAACAACTGTAAAACGGTGAAATGACGTTAGTGTTTTAACAACTTAATGGTGTTTTCTGTCTAGTAACGTTTAATGAACGCCATTTTATGTGGTGTCGTCGTCAGTTTTAAAATGCTTGATGCATGTCCGCGTGCAGTGACGCGGGGAAAATACGAATAACGGTACAAGTGGTATGAACCCAAAATAAACTAATTCTGCTGTGATTTACTTGCTTAATGCTGAAGTCGGCAAGATTTTTTTATCATATTAACTGAAACCGACACTATGCTCCGATATAATAACATCAATTAGACTGTTTAAGAAAAAACCCCGCGCTTCTACTTCCACCTAGACTAAAGCATATTATTAGGTTGGCAAAAATCCACTGCTCCCGGTTCAATCGGCGCAGGGCTGTGTAAATTTGCCTGTCAATCACAGTTCCTACACACGCCATAGATCCACCCTTCCCCCTCGCGCGCATTACAATATCACGTGCATCCGCCTGAAGTTCACCGGTGTGTTGGATTAAACGCAGCGTGATGGCAGAGAAAACATTCACTAACAAATTTCCGATTCCTCGGTGGTTAACAACCAGAGCTAGGAGAACAACCAAGGAAAAAAACACAAACATAGAAAGCGACCGTGCCCGGAATAAAACTAGGATCAATATCGGACCGGCATTTGAATCCGGATTTACGAGATTTTAAAGGGTTCAAGCTGGATGCAGAGCTTGCCACATCTCGACAGGTAATTGTGCTTTATTAACCATCGATTGTATTTTCGACGTACGCACCTGGCGGCCATTTTACCTCACAGCTCGTTCCCTCGTAGCATTGTGTTTTAATGATGCAGGTACTTTTAAATTGCCATAACTTCAATTTAACTCAATTTTTTACCGATTTCTAAACGGTTTGGTTTGTTAAAAACGTCAGAGATGTACCTATGACACTGCATACTTATGAATAATTTTCATGAAACGTGTTTAAGTATCCAGAATTATAGCCACGCTAATAACGTTTGTAAGAAACCAAATTGTTTGAAAATCGGTAGAAAACTGAGCAAGTTATGGTCATTTAAAAGTACAAGCACCATTAAACTCAATGCTACGAGTGGGCGAGCTGTCTGAGGTAAGATGGCTGCCAGGTGATGACGTTAGAGACTCCGCTGTAACAATACATATCTATGGGTAATACTGGTTCACACGCATTGATGATGACGAGCTCGATGGGGGGTTGCTCGGTGGTAGTGTGGGAGGGGCATGAAAATTGTAAACATTTGAAATCTTCTCAATCCTCCACAGTTGCCGACTGTAGGTTTAAATGGTTAAAAGTATGCTGAAACAGCAACATCATGATCCAGATTAAAAGCATGAAAAATGACAAGTGTCTACAAAACGACAAGTTTTCAACTTTTAATAATGCTTGCAAACCAGAATTTTTGTTCCTGCATATGATAAGCAATCTTCACTGTTTGTTTAAACATAAGCTAACATCTCCTTGCAGTTAAGATTGAACCACTTATTGCTTTTTTTCACTAGGTGCAGTTTTAGGATGTTACCATGTTGCTGAAGGTGAAATACCACAGTATCAAGAAGTACATCAAATTGCACTCAGGCTTCACCTATTTAGAATTCATCAGGGAAGGTAAATAGCCATCCTTTAAAGGGCAAACAAAATATGTAGCCAATTTAGCGACAAATCACCGCACAACATTGTCTGTGTATTTAAATACTTTTGGCTGTATTTAACAGTTTATTAAAATGTGTGATTTACAACTTGGTCCAGGTGACTTTATCTGGTTACATTACCTCTTTTTATAGTCAAAAACAAGTTTGGGCTTCCTGACACAGCTCAACTTAACATTTTTGATGAAACTGACACAGCAGTAGAGGAAGACATTCTTCTAGAGCTGTTGGAGGCCAATCCAGACATATGCCTGACAGTACGTGACAGCATTTCAGATGAAGGTAGGTGTCATTAAGAAAACTTATGTTAATGGCCAGGGCTCTTTGATGCAGCTTACATTGACCTTTCTTTATGGAACGAACATGGCAGTGGGCAAGGTTGGGTCAAGTTTGTTACTGATTACTAAAAATATTTTTTTAAATACTTCAGGGTTACTTAAAATGTTTATACTAAAATGGATAAAGCCACAAAAGGTTAAGTCAATCAAATTATCTCTTTTTAAAGAGTTTTCTCCTTTAGATCATTCTACACCATCTTCCCTCACGGATACCATGTCACTTTCTTCAAGTGACTGTGACCCCACAGAACTGGGTATTTCCACAGGCAGAAATAGATCCAGCAAAGAAGACACTAACAGTTCTGCAACAAAGGGTTCGATGTCAGAGGCAGCAAAGGAGGTAATTGAGACCTGAAAACGACTTTGATTTACTATCACTAAATTGAGATTATCACCAATCAAAGCATTTGGTTCCAAACTTGCTTTTTTATAAAATAAATTTTTTTTATTAATTTGCCCCTTCCTAGAATTTTACCTTTCACCACACTGCTGTTTTTCGACATTCATCTGAACTTTCACCCTCTTTACAGACACGTTGTGGTATATTTTTTTCTAATGATTTTATCTAATAGAAAGAATTGAACAATAAAATATATTTTTCTTTTCCTGTTATGTGAATAGATGGTCGAAAAGGCCTTGCTTAAGAAGCCTGGAGGAGAGGATATTCTTGAAGAGTACAAGTCAGAAAATTCACTAATGCACCGCACTCGGAGACAGCTTGTCAACATATTGGCGAGTGATATTACTGAGAGACATGGGTATGATTTAAAAAAGGTTTTTATTACAAAGGAATGTTAAAAAAGGCTGTAATCTTGTTAATGATATAACTAATGTTTCTTGTACTATATAAAGAAAAAATATTAAAGATTGACTTTCTTTACTCTATAGTAGGATTCCTTCCCGTCAGCAGAAGGAGAAGTATGCCCTGGGAATTATTACTCTCTTTCCCTCACTGAAGGATCCTTTTTCTCCAAAGGGCTATGTAAGTTTTACAATCTTATTGAGAAAACACAGCACCAGATTTACAGAAAAGGGCTTTGGCAATGTAGTGTTCATTATAAAATAACTACAGTTGCTTATAAAGTAAAAAAAAGTCATCAACAATAATATCGATGATAGTGCCCTACATTAATAGATTTTTTTAAAATTAAAGTAATTGTTCTTTTGTTTCACAATGCTGCATCTGCACTTTCTGTAAGATGATTTTGTGTTTATTCATTTAAATGGAACAGGAGCATTTTTATGATGGGGAAAAGGGCACTGGATATTTAGCGTGGCGCCTTAAAACCATTTCCAGGGCTTCAGGAAAACGGCCAGTCAAGGAAGCCTCAGTGCATCAAGCACAAGGACCAAAGCGCCGAAGATCAGCAACCACACTGCCTCAGCAGCTTGATGGAGATGCCTGCAGGGAGGCCATTTCATTTCTTGTTCACTCTCCTGATGAAGCAAGTGTATTTCAGAAGATGAAGATGACGTTTCAGCACCGTCAGGACCTAGTGCATGACCCACAAAGAAGCACAGATGTCTTCAAAACATTTCCACGCTTTTTAGATGTCAAAGGACTGGTGAGTTGTATATTTGTTTTATTATCCAATGTTTTGCCGGATGTTAGCCATGAAAACACCATAATCATTTACACTCCTGTCTTATTGGCTGTATTATTTTTCCCAAGATCTTTATTCTGATTTACACAGGTTTAATATACCACACATTGATAAAAATCATTAAGCGGGCCATTAACAATGCACTGAGCCCTGCCATCATATATAACTTCGGTCCTTGAGGGCTGGTGTCCTGCAGAGTTTAGCTCAAACTTGCCTCACCACACCTGCCTAAAAGTTTCTAGTAAGACTAGGGCTGGGTATTGTTAGGAATTTCACAACTCCGTTCGATTTTGATTCTTGATTATTCGATATTGATTTGCTTGCTTTGGTATCGATTCAATAATAAGTAAATACACAAGCAATTAAGTACCCGAGTATATTTTTAAATAATGTGTGTAGTATTACTAATGTTTGATCACGTTGATGGTGCAGGCTTGAAAGAAGTGCTGCTGTTTGCCATCTTTGATCTTTCTGTTTTGATAAAGCACATCTTGTACAACGCGGAACGGCTCTCCTGATTTTGCCAAGTGGTTGATGTCCTCAGGGCAACATTAAGTTGACCCTGGGACAACATTTCAATCAACCAATCGAATTTCAGAAATAAGTTTACAGTTTGTTTTAAGTTTAAGCTTACGACAAGGATTAGCTGTTTCTAGACCATTGTTTTTCACTTATCATGTCCCTCTGATTTTAGGGTTTGGTTATGGTTGGGGTTTGGGGTAGGTTTAGGTTTTATTTAGAAAAATTTTGTCCTTGGGTCAACACAATATGTTGCCCTGAGGACATCAACCCCTTGGCAAAATCAGTTCGAGCACGCGGAACGCTCTCACTACAGTGTTGCCCACAGCGCCGCCACTGGCCGGGGGGGCTGAATCGATTCATAGGATTTGATGAATCGATATTGAATTGAGACAAATAATTGCAATGCATTGATGAATCAATATTTTTACCCAGCCCTAAGTAAGACCTTAAAGGACAAGTTCAGTATTTTACACTTAAAGCCCTGTTTTCAGATTGTTTATGATGAAATAGAACGGTTTTGACTGAAATTTCGACATATGCGGCTGCCCCGAGAATTTTCGGGTGTTTGTGTTTCACCTCCCACCTCTACAATGGGTTTAATGGTGCACAGGAACAATCCTTCCTAAAATGCATTAAACTTTCGTTTACAAAGACGTGAAACTCACCGAGTGGTCAGGAGTGTTCACTGATATGCTCACACAAAAATCGCATTCCAACAGGTTTTATTGTAGTTTTCGCCAACTCCATTGACTTGTATTAGTTGTGCTGTGAGGTACGGTATTTCTCCCAGCCGGGAACTTTGTTTTTATTTCCTGCAATTGGCAATAGAGGATTAGCGCCACCAACTGGGCTGGAGTGTCTATTATCTCTTTCCCCGCCATTGACGAGATATCTCGTCAATTAAGAGAAAACGCTTCCCCGCCAATGACGAGATTTTCCGTCTTTCCGCAATACCGCTATTATCCACCAGGTTGGGCCCTTCCGCAACTTTTTAAAACCGGAAGTATTGCCCTATGGCAAGCGGCTGCATGTCCGTGTCTGTTTTAAAGATCGCTCTGGATGGGATCTCTATGAAAAGTCCGTCACAAAAATTGAATTATTTTTGCTTTTTGCTCAAAATATGGTGTTTTTGCAAAAACCTGCCCATATTCAAAAGCTGATTGCAAAAGAACCACTAAAGGTAGGATGAAACGTTTTTTTTTGTTTGAAAGCAGAGGGTCTGTTCTTTCATTTGGTATATTGTATGTTTATTTATTTAAAGAAGAATATTTTCTGGAAGGCATTAAACTTTGGTGAAAATCATGAAAACCGCTGGCGCTGGCTGGCAACTTTTTTTAAAAACGCTGGCGATGAAAGAGTTATTCAAGCTCTAAGCGGAAGAATGTACGGGTGTGAGGCGTTTGGAAAAATAGGTCCACAAGTTAACAACGCATGCTAAAACGCCTGTTGGAAAGCATATTTTGCAGCGATTTTTGTGTGAGCATATCAGTGAACACCCCTGACCACTCGGTGAGTTTCACGTCTTCGTAAACGAAAGTTTAATGCATTTTAGGAAGGATTGTTCCAGTGCACCATTAAACCCATTGTAGAGGTGGGAGGTGAAACACAAACACCCGAAATTTCTTGGGGCCTCCGCATATGTCGAAATTTCAGTCAAAACCGTTCTATTTCATCATTAACAATCTGAAAACAGGGCTTTAAGTGTAAAATACCGAACTTGTTCTTTAATTGGCTGCTTTAGGTGTGTTTAATTATGGTTGGAGCTAAACTTTGCAGGACACCGGCCCTCCAGGACCGAAGTTACATATCCCATATATATGTGTATATGTATGTATAATCAACAGGTGAATCAAGACTTCCTGCTGCTATTTGGTGCTGAAACAGCCTCCAAGATGCTTGAGAAGTGGGACACGTCATTCAAGCCCAAGGTCATCAAAGAGGCCAAAAAACTGACTCAGACAACTGAGCTGTGCCGACTTCTAAAAGCTGCTGAGAAACTTGCAGAGAACGATGAAACAGGTAAGCTACACAGCATGCATGGTTCAGTGTTGTGAAAGGAATATGATTTAGAAAGTGCAAGAATGTTTTTTATGCTTTTAGTGGGGCTTAAACATAACACAATAGAATGCACAATATCGGATCTCACTTTAAAGCTGCAGCCATGGTGTTATGATTTTTGTGTGGCAGACCACCACGGCAGAATTAATTTAGCGGAAACGCTGGTTCATAATACAAATTAGTTAGCTAGTTTTATCTTTTCCTTATTAATGCCGTGTTTTTCCTCCTGATAGACTGGGACAGTGACATCGCTTCTATGCTGCTGCTTCTCCATCTCTTGCCACCCACAGCTGGACGGAAGAGGACCAAAATAAGTCCAAGTGATGCAGTGGACAAAATGGTGCATTTTCATAAGGTACACTATTATGCCTCAATTGTACATTCCAGGCAAGTTTTTAGTTATATGCACTTGATAGATTTTCCTTTCTATATGTTGCTTTTAAAGGACAAGTTCAGTATTTTACACTTAAAGCCCTGTTTTCAGATCGTTTATGATGAAATTGAACAATTTTTACTGAAATTTCGACATATGCGGCTGCCCTGAGGATTTTTGGGTGTTTGCTGTTTCACCTCCCACCTCTATAATGGCTGTATAGGTGCACTGAAACAATCCTTCCTAAAATGCATTAAACTTTCGTTTACAAAGACGTGAAGCTCACCAAGTGGTCAGGGGTGTTCACTGATATGCTCACACAAAAATCGCTTCAAAAGATGCTTTCCAACAGGTGTTTTAGCATTCGTTGTTAAGTTGTGGACCTATTTTTCCAAACGCCTCACACCCGTACATTCTTCCGCTGAGAGCTTGAATAATAGAGCCCAGCCCAGTTGGTGGCGATAATCCACCTTTGCCAATTGCAAGAATACAAAGAAGGTTCCCGAGGCAGAGTAATACCGTACCTCACAGCACATCCAATACAAGTCAATGGAGTTGGTAAAAACTACGATAAAACCTGTTGAAAAGCATCTTTTGCAGCGATTTTTGTGTGAGCATATCAGTGAACACCCCTGACCACTCGGTGAGTTTCATGTCTTTGTAAATGGAAGTTTAATGCATTTTAGGAAGGATTGTCTCAGTGCACCTATAAACTCATTATAGAGGTGGGAGGTGAAACGGCAAACACACGAAAATTCTCGGGGCAGCCGCAAATTTCAGAGTCTGAAAACAGGACTTTAAGTGTTAAATACCAAACTTGTCCTTTAAGTGCATCGCTAAAAGCGGTTTCCTCCAGTGGTAACGCACCATTATGAATGGCCGTGACCATTTTACTTTCACTTTTAAATTAGCGCCAATTAGGGGGCAACAATTGCTTGAGTGTTGGGTTAATTATTATTCTTAAAGAGTAACTAAACCCCAAACCAACTTTTTTTAAATAATGATCTGTAAGAATGATGCTTTATTAGTGCTGTTCATTGATTTTAGTAAGTTTTTTTACATTTGCATATAAAGTGTTTCAATACTACAATATATGGTGTAAAAACGTCTGAGTGCTGCCCTCTTGAGGTTGAACGGTGGCTACTGCAGTTGAATTTTCCTATTGGATGTTGGGTCCAAGAAATGACTCGTGACGTAAGCAGGTTCAAGCTCACCACGCCCTTGTTACGATCTCACCACACACTTGATACGAGCTTAGTTCGTCCCCTCTATCTCCGTTGGGATCTGCCCACTTTTCTTGCATTTTTCAAATATTGCAGTGGGTGGAGTCAGCCTCTGACCAGGGGTTTAGTTACGCTTTAAGTATAAAGACATACTCGCCTAAATATGCACTTTAATGTTTGCTTTGAAACCAAATCTTACACCATTGTCTTGTCAGACCGTGAGGTAAAATCTGACTCCTGCTGTTGATATGTGCTGCGACTCTCGTTCAGCTTACACTGCATGGAGCAGACATGTACAGTTTTTAATTGTAGTGTAATTTCTAACTGAACTAAATTGTTTTTATTACTATACAACATCAAAACGACGGTCGGGGCTGTGGTGGTCAAGTGCACGTAACCGGTGTTGCAGCTGAACACTGGTAACACCGACTATCGCAGCAAGTCTAGTTCCTTCCAAATTAAATGATATTACTGACCAGTATGTCCCAATTATTTGGGAGGAATGTTTTTTCCAGCGACGCAAATGATCTTGAATCACAGGGACAGTTTACAAAGTCTATTACATTAACATGGACCAGCAAGTACCAGATTCTCTTGAAGATGTACACATTTATAATAATTTTTTCTTCTTCTTTTAGTCATGCTGCGGCATCAATGAATATGTGCAGGAAAGAGAGGGTAAACAACCGTACATCCTTGCAGTTGGCCGAACTCGGAAGACGATTGATACCTTCTACATCGCCGTTGACAAACAGCTCATCCTCTGCCAAGCCACCAGCTCATTGGGTGCTTTTGATGAACTGTTTAAATCCCACTACGTTTTTAACTTGTCTTATGACGAGTCCTTGGTCCATTTCTACACTTTTCTGCAAACAACTGTCTTCAACATTGATGTTACCACAACAGATGAGTCTCCAAGAGTTCGTGAGTTGCGGGCCAAACTTTTAAATGACATATGAATATGTTCAAATGTTTCATTTGTCATGCATTGCATGCTACCAGCCAGGGCCTAATAACTCATTTGCGAATCGGCCACAGTTTCTATCCAGGCACCAAGTTTAAGTTAGTTTGTGCACAAGATGATTGTAGGCGTCAGTTTTCAACATTTTCAGGTTTAAAAAACCATTTAGTTAGTGTTCATAAGTGTTATTGTCAAAGTGGTGATGCAGAAACCTCAGAGTCATTTCAGGCTGATTTTCACAGTTTACAAAATAGTACAGAAGTTGCAGGAACAAGTGTTATGCAGAGCCTTGATGCTGGGTTTTTTGACAACAATGGATCTGGTCAAAGTTTAACAGAAAACACAAAAGATATCTGTGCTACAATTATTGCCAAACTCCATGGTGGTGGTATGGCAAATAGTATAGTTTCATCAATTGTTAGTGATTTGGAAGAACTTGCTGGTGGACTGCACTCCCAAGTTAAGCACGAAATACTGTCCGCTGTGCCAACAGATAACCCTGTAAGATCTACACTGGAAAAGAGTTTTGAGAATTTTGAAAACCCATTTGTAAGTTTTAATACTGAAACTAAAAGAATGAAGTATTTCAACAAAAAATGGGGAATTGTGGAGCCAGTGGAAAAAAATTTAGGAGTTCGATTTGATACAAGGCGAAATAAAAATACAGGTACTTATGATCAGGTACCAGTGAAAGACACTTTTGTTTACATTCCAATTTTGGAAACCATTAAATTTATCTGCCGCAATTCTTATATTTGTGAACTACTTTCAAAACCATGCGTATCAAAAGACAGATATGAAGACTTTTGTGATGGAAGTTATTTTAAGTCACATCCATTGTTCTCAAAAACTCAGACTTCTTTGCAAATTCAACTTTACTATGATGACTTTGAGACTGCTAACCCACTGGGTTCAAAACGTGGTGTTCACAAAGTTGGTGCTCTCTATTTTGTCCTCCGAAATCTGCCTCCGAAGTTAAACTCCATATTGATGAACATTCATTTGGTTGCATTGTTTCACACGGAAGATGTGAAAAAATATGGCTTTGATCCTATTTTACAGCCTTTGATTGATGACATCAAAATATTGGAGAGTCATGGCATTGATTTGCCTTTCTCATCTGAAAAGGTCTATGGCACTATTTGTCAGATAACTGGGGACAACTTGGGGATGCATGGAATAATGGGTTTTACAGAGTCTTTCAGTGGACGTCACTTCTGTCGTTTGTGTTTGATTGAAAAAGATGATTCTCAAAATGTTTACAAAGAGGATGACCCAAAGATAATCTTGCGTGGAAAAGAGCTTTTTGAAATGCACTGTAGTGAGTTGCAATCAGATCCACAAAAGATGTGTGTGTTTGGTCTAAAGAAGAATTCAACTCTTAACAGCCTAAAGTACTTCCATGTTTGCCACAACTTTTCTTTGGACATTATGCATGACATACTTGAAGGGGTGGCTCAGTATGAGATAAAGTTACTGTTTGAATATCTCTCTGAAAATGTTTTGTCAAAACCTGGTCTTCTGTCATGAATCTATGCTTTTGACTATGGCTACTTGGAGCGCAAAAATCGTCCGACAAGGGTCAACTTGGACAGTATAGGCAATAATATAGGACTCAACTCTATTCAGACTCTTTGTCTGGTAAGAAACATTCCTTTGATTTTTGGTGACATTGTGCCAGAAGGAAACCAGAACTGGACTTTGCTGTTGCTCTTATTGCAAATAATTAACATCATATTTTCTCCATCTATTACACTAGGCATGACTGTGCATTTGAAGCATTTAATAATGGAACATCATGACTTGTTCAAACACTTGTATCCAAGTAGAAACCTGATTCCTAAACATCATTTTATGCTACATTACCCGTCTTGTATTCGAAAAATTGGACCGTTAATACATATGTGGAGTATGAGATTTGAGGCAAAACACAGGGTTTTCAAAAACACACTTAAAAACTTCAAGAACATCACAGTATCACTTGCCAAAAAACATCAAATATCCATAGCATCCAATTGGGAAACATCTCGTTTAAACCATGTTGAGTACGGACCTTTGAAAACATTTAATGTGGACAATGATGAAAATGGTGAAATGTTTGCCCAAGCCCTGCCCGCTGTAGCAAAAGACATTTTCTCTACTAACTGGGTAAAGATCAGTGGGGTAGAGTACAGACCCGGGTTAGTAATTTGCAGTGGTACAGAACAGGAAATGCCTGTGTTTTGCAGAATAAAAAAAATGCTTTTAGTCAATAGTGTGATCTACTTCATAGTGAACAAGCTTATGGTTGACCATTTCAGTGAGCACTTTCATGCCTACAATGTGTTTGAATGTGATGAAAAAGATGTGATAAAAGCAGACTGTCTTCAAATTTACAAGCCTTTTGACTTACAAAGTGCTTATGGTGGAGATGAAAGTCTTTATATTGTACCATTATTTTCTCTGTAAATGTGCATAGAGTTCAAGTTGTGTGGTGCTTGGATATTTGCTTTTATTAAAAACGATGAATTCTTTGCAAGTTTCTTTTTTCTTGTAGTGAAAAAGCATTTTCAGAACATTGAATGTAACACAATTGTCATGAATACACTTTAAAGTGTTAAAAACACAATGATATAAATTAACACTTTAAGAGTAAGGGGTAACACTATATCGAGTTAAAAATACACTTTAAAGTGTCATAAAATAACACCGTGAATATTAGGAATTAACACCCCCAGTGAAAAGGAATAACTCATGTTTAGTGTAAAAAGAACTCTTAAATGTGTTAAGAAACTACACTCTGAGTGTTAAATTTTTAACACTATTATGGTGTTAAAATATTAACACTATCCAAAGTGTTATTTTAACTCTGAACTGGTGTCGATTATATAAACTCTGGAAAAGTGTTAAATTTAACACTATGGGAGTTGAATTAACACTGACGTTTTTGCTGTGTATGATAACACTGAGACCTGATAAATGTTACAATAAAGTGGCAGTCTTGCGGCAGAACCACGAGTCCCATTACAGTGTGTGCAGAGTATTTTGATCACTTTTTCCTGAACACCTTTTACCAATTCCAAACCACAGTAATTTTAAAACTAACATTCATTTTTGTATATATCTTTTCCTTTCATCCTATTTTTATAACCTTGCTGCCCGAATCAGGATTTCTTGTCTAATGGTGACACCTCAATTTTGCAAATTTCCATGCATGGCATCTTTCTTATGGACAGTATGTCCAGTGTGTGTTAAGCTTTTTTTGGCCCATTTTACCTGTAAAAGAAAATGTGACTACTGGTAATAATTCTGCACACCTGAATATAAGGTGCTTTTTCTCCAGCCAGCCATCAATAACAATAATTTATTACTTATAAATGCTCTATTTACAAAATTGATGGTACACTGAAAAAAAATGATTCATTGAATTTAATAAATTTTTAAGGTAAGTGGTTGCAATCAATTTATTTAAGTTACATTTAAAAAAAAAAATTAGTAAAGTAAAATAAAATATAACATTTTTGTTTAAATGTAGCTTAAATAAATTGATTGCAACCACTTACCTTAAAAAAATTATTAAATTAAATGAATTATTTTTTTTTTAGTCTAGTTATTAAAATTAATTTGGTTTGGAATTAGTAAAATATGTTTGATAAAAACTGTGATTAAAAGTTTGATGTAGCTACCTAAAAATTCTGCCCACAATGTATTTTATTGCAGTGTAATCACCGTCATTTTGCAGACAGCCATTGGTCTATCACTTTTTTATATACCATTTGCCAGATATGCCAGATTACCAGTCCAGCCCTGCCTGTTACCCTCTTTCACTGTGCAAAAGCATGACGGCAAACCTTGGTGCAGAATTGCATTACAATGTTAAACACAGTTGATCTCCAGACACCAAACTGAACCGTTGTTTAAACCCGTGTAGCTCTAATTCGACAAGTAGTAAGTGTTGAGAGACAGAGCTACTTAAAACCTCATAATACCTGTTACATTTATACTCAGTGCTGCCTTTCTCAATAACGTTGTTTCTAATTCAACATAGCGTGCTTTGAAGACTAACACCTTTCTCACATATAACATTAGCAGCTGCTGTCCATGGGAATGGTGCTGAATTGGTAGACAGTGTTTTTTTGTGGATCCATATTTCTTACAGGCATGTTTATATATACATTCATACTTATTTATAAATAGATTGTCTATTAAAAGGAAGTAAAAAAATATTTCGTATACGTGAACAGGCTTCATTTAACGTGCGCACAAAATCTAGATCAGTGGTTCCCAACCTTTTTAGCCCTAAGTACCCCCACAGCCCTATCAGTAAGGCTCAAGTACCCCTTCATCGAAACTAAACCAAAATTGTAATTTAAAGACAAATAATTAGTAAAATTAATTAATTAATTTTAAACATTAAAGTAAAAATCACTGACAGATGAAGCATGTTTATTTCAACAAACCACCATCATTGCGATCAGTGTTTGCATTTTATCAGTTCATTTGCATTTTAAAAGACACACCCAAAACGGCACATTTTTGCTCAGGCCTATAAAATGTCAATTTTGACATGCTATAATTAATTATCTGTAGGGTGTTTTGAGATAAAACTTCACATACGGACTCTGGGACCGCCAAAGACTTATTTTACAAATGTAAAAAATTTCATCATATGACCCCTTTAAGGGCCAGATTTAGTAACAGCTTGCGCAAACCACAATTTTGGCGTTAATAACGACTGATCTGAATAAAGACACGCAGTAGAAATTTATCTCTGAAAAGGTGTCACTTTTGCGACCTTATTGCATATGCATTTGAAGAAGTTTTCCTTTTACGAGCAACATTAATGTGAGGAGAGTATTAAATTTTGCCAGAGGAACATACTTTTTTTTTTAAATATATATAGTTTTGCCAAACCTATGCTATGTTTAATTTGCTGGAGAAAAGAGGAGGAGAAGTCACGAGGAGAAGTCAAATCAGGTTTTTCAAAACTTCGAGAAGTCAAATCAGGTTTTTCAAAACTTATTTTACCCTTCATCTTTCGTCCTCCGGTTCTTAGTGTGCTTTTAGCTGGAATTTCACACTCCGCAGTCCGCATTTTCATTGCGATGTCCTGGCAAGGTCTCTTTTGCGCTTTTGCAGTAAATCACACGCAAATCGTTCTTGAGTTGGACATCGCTAATGCGTTTTGGAGCATGCAGCGCATTTACTCAGGACGGCTAATAATATTAATGATAAGATTAAAACGACATTTAAAGTTGTCCTTTTTACAATGCTTTCCTCACAAAAATCAATCTTATGTCAATGACTGGACAAACGAAAGACATTTTAATTAAAAGTAAATGAGATCAAAGCAAAATCTAAATCTTTTCGCGTACCCCCTGGAAACTCTTCACGTACCCCCTGGGGTACGCGTACCCCCGGTTGGGAATCACTGATCTAGATGATCTATTTTACAGTCCTCTGAAAAGACAAACACTAACATTGTACTTTATGATTTGAAATGATTACACTCTAACATATATGGTTTTGTATGATTTACTGAATTTTCCACACAACAAGGTGTAAATACGCGTGACAAAACTCACATACAGTATATGCTTACAAACATTTTTCAGCATGGGATTGGTACACAACTCTAGGAATAAATCTACAAACTGCATACTGTACAATATTATTTTACCTTCTCATATAAAAAATAGCTTCTTCTATAGACATACTGAAATCAATAACTCTGCAATTCCGTTAGCAAACAGATTTGGACTAGTTAACAAATCAGGTCTCCTTGGCAACAGCCAGTGGGTGGGTATAAGCAGCTAGTGGGCAGGCATTATTCAAATTAACACATCCACGTAATCAGGTCATGGAAATAACTTTAAAACTACATCTCAGGCGTTTACTGTAGTACTGTGGTTCTCAATTCCAGTCCTCGCCCCCCCCCCCAGACGTTTTAGATGTCTCCTTATATAAAAACACCTGATTCAGTTTATCAGCTCATTAGTGTGTTTATTAAGGAGCCTAATGAGTGAAATCAGGTGTTTCATATAAGGAGACATCTAAAACATTTTAATTTACATTAAAAATGCCTTCGGTCAAGGGAATATCTTCTTATCTTCTAAATATGCACATCCCTTTTATGCTCAAACTGCTACATTATACTGTAACTAGAGTTAAAAAGTTGAAAGGGGCTCTTTAAACAAAACATGAAAGGGCCAACACATATCCGTTAACACACATTAGGGTTTTCGGTATGACCATAAATTCATTTCACGGAATGAGTCATTTTATTTCACAGAAACGGTTTATTTCAGAGTATTTATGCTTTTCAGTTTAAATTGTTATTGGAATATAAAAACTTGCAGAAATTTGCCACTTACTACAGCTTTTAACTAAATGCTCACCACAGTTATAATATGGGCTAAAGATAGAGTTAAATGCCCGGAATATAACAGCAAATTAAGTCTTGATAGACAGAATCATCTTTTTAAATCAGTTATTAAGTTATAGACTACTTTAGATATGCACTGTATTTTGTATTTATGCATACAGTACATTAAAAATAGGGAATATGTAAAATTAATATGTGCACAAACCTACAGGCAGGATTAGGGTTGGGTATCGTAAGACATTTTCAGGTTCCAGTTCTGCCTAACGATTCCCAGTTCTGATTCCGATTACATTATAATAAAAGAAATATACAAAATAATGCACAATTCTTAAACACAGTGGCGTGTTTATCCACCACGCAAACCACTCAATTGCGTGGGCCACAAGCGGTTAATGATTTCGCCCCAGATACATAGAAAAAACCAAACAGACAACGGACAAAAAGAAGACTCTTGCTTAAGGCTTGTTTTTCAACTGGGGAGCACGGAGTAATTAAAATGGGGCGTGGAAAGCATAGCTTCGAAAGTATGCTGCTTTTATTCAGACCCAAATCTAAGCCACTCATATAAGCCACGCGTTAGTGAAAGATGTGCGAATATGCATGCAGAAAAATATTCATGCACGGAAAAGCATCCTTGCGAGGGCGCATATATAGGCTAGTTCAAGGGCGAAAAATACCACGCAAAAGTGCACCTCTGCTCAGGGCACACAAATCTAGTCACACATGCAAGTGCTGGGATGAGCGCTCGACTCTCTCTATGCTCTCACGACTGCAAGAAATGTACTTGGATGTCAGGTTGCCTTTTGTAACTTTAGGCTTTACACTGTGATTGGTGGTGTGGTTTTTGAACAGTGACAAGCATAATCTTTTGTTCCACAATTAGTAGAAAGTAGAAACATGATAGGCTATAAAGACACCATGCAGAGGTTTAAATCACACAAAAAATACATAAATAATATTCTCTCATCGATGTCATCAAAATGTCATCTGTAGTGTTTGTCTAGTCTATATGCTTGTTGTATCTCACAGTAAGTATGAAAATCAGAGCTATGTAATTCACATTATAAATCCAGGCAATAACCAATTTGTATTTGTTAGTTCAGTTTGTTAGATGAGTCTGAATCGTAATCTAAGTTTGGTAAAAAAGGTTTGGGAACCACTGGCTTAAGGTAAAACCAAAACCTTTATTTTTTTATAGAGAATGATTTTGTATCATTTTGAATAAGACACAGGCACTAGTTGTATTTTTTGAAACAAAAAAATTGTCTTATACCAAACTGTAACAATTTTGTATAATGTTAAGCTGTTCAAAAAAAAATTAATCAGGTTTATATATGTCTAACTTAATTATGTTTTAAATATTACTGTTGTGCAATTCAAATGTTGGGGCATGGGGGCCCCAGGTCCTTGGACTTTGCTTACAACAACTCCTGCTGGACCCCTCGCCTGCCAGGACCCAGTGATGACGCCGAAGACGCCACCGCATGCCGTGAGTAGCTCCACTTTTAAGTCGTCAGCGTACGGGGGATGGGCATAGTTTCATAAGAAGCGTGGCCCGTTTTTAAGTATCCTAAAACTGCTTCGGCAGTCTAGCGGGAAGATTAGCCTTTTTTACACTCAGGTTTAGGTCGCTCCCAGGTGCTTCCATTAGATTTGCTTGTTTCCTAGCTCTTTCTTTTAAAAATGAAAGGGTTACACATTTAATGACAGGGTGGTTGGTTGGTCGGGCCATACATGTCTTTGGAATTTTGCCCATCTCTGGACATACCACTGCGTCGTGGTGTCGAAGCATCGACACCATGACGCAGCGCCTTGTTTCTTTCACAGGGAGCCGGATTGCGCTGCTGAGACGCTGCGCGGCGGAGGATCCGACGAACAAAGATTTTCGCCGGGCTCCTCACCTGCCAGGACCCAGTGATGACGCTGAAGATGCACCGCATGCCGTGAGTAGTTCCACTTTTAAGTCTTCGTCGCACAAGAGATGAGCATAGTTCCACGACAATGTAGCCCGTTTTTTTAAATACCCTAAAACTGCTTCGGCAGTCAAGGGCAAAGGTGAGCCTTTTCAAAATGTGCCCACTTTACACTGACCGCCGTTGTGCCCATAAGGCCCTCTGGTTTAGGTCGCTCCATGGTGCTGCCATTAGATTTGCATGGGCCGCAGCTCGCCCAGGGTCTCATCCCAGAGTTAGAAGCAGGGCCTGCACTGGATAAACAGGAATGGCCTTGCTTTTGAAACGCAGTTGGCAGTTGGCGATGGAGCTCGCCCAGGGTCTCATCTTAGAGTTAGAAGCAGGGCCTGCACTGGATAAACAGGAATGGCCTTGCTTTTGAAACGGAGTAGGCAGTTGGGGATGGAGGGCGTGCGCGGGCCACAGCTCGCCCAGGGTCTCATCCTAGAGTTAGAAGCAGGGCCTGCACTGGATAAACAGGAATGGCCCTGCTTCTGAAAGGCAGAAGCGTGTAATTGTAAGAACCTTTTTTACAGCACCGGCGCTTTCACTCATACTGTGGTGAAGCGGCATGGGTTTTTATTAGAGATAGTTATTCTTTGTCTAAGAGGCACAAGAAAATAATGGCCATTAGGCCTTGCTCTTTCTTTTAAAAATGAAAGGCTTACACATTTAATGACAGGGTGGTTGGTTGGTCGGGCCATACATGTCTTTGGAATTTTGCCCATCTCTGGACATACCACTGCGTCGTGGTGTCGAAGCATCAACACCATGACGCAGCGCCTTGTTTCTTTCACAGGGAGCCGGGTTGCGCTGCTGAGACGCTGCGCGGCGGAGGATCCGACGAACAAAGATTTTCGCCGGGCTCCTCACCTGCCAGGACCCAGTGATGACGCTGAAGATGCACCGCATGCCGTGAGTAGTTCCACTTTTAAGTCTTCCTCGCACGAGAGATGAGCATAGTTCCACGACAATGTAGCCCGTTTTTTTAAATACCCTAAAACTGCTTCGGCAATCAAGGGCAAAGGTGAGCCTTTTCAAAATGTGCCCACTTTACACTGACCGCCGTTGTGCCCATAAGGCCCTCTGGTTTAGGTCGCTCCATGGTGCTGCCATTAGATTTGCATGGGCCGCAGCTCGCCCAGGGTCTCATCCCAGAGTTAGAAGCAGGGCCTGCACTGGATAAACAGGATTGGCCTTGCTTTTGAAACGCAGTTGGCAGTTGGCGATGGAGCTCGCCCAGGGTCTCATCTTAGAGTTAGAAGCAGGGCCTGCACTGGATAAACAGGAACGGCCTTGCTTTTGAAACGGAGTAGGCAGTTGGGGATGGAGGGCGTGCGCGGGCCACAGCTCGCCCAGGGTCTCATCCTAGAGTTAGAAGCAGGGCCTGCACTGGATAAACAGGAATGGCCCTGCTTCTGAAAGGCAGAAGCGTGTAATTGTAAGAACCTTTTTTACAGCACCGGCGCTTTCACTCATACTGTGGTGAAGCGGCATGGGTTTTTATTAGAGATAGTTATTCTTTGTCTAAGAGGCACACGAAAATAATGGCCATTAGGCCTTGCTCTTTCTTTTAAAAATGAAAGGCTTACACATTTAATGACAGGGTGGTTGGTTGGTCGGGCCATACATGTCTTTGGAATTTTGCCCATCTCTGGACATACCACTGCGTCGTGGTGTCGAAGCATCGACACCATGACGCAGCGCCTTGTTTCTTTCACAGGGAGCCGGGTTGCGCTGCTGAGACGCTGCGCGGCGGAGGATCCGACGACAAAGATTTTCGCCGGGCTCCTCACCTGCCAGGACCCAGTGATGACGCTGAAGATGCACCGCATGCCGTGAGTAGTTCCACTTTTAAGTCTTCGGCGCACGAGAGATGAGCATAGTTCCACGACAATGTAGCCCGTTTTTTTAAATACCCTAAAACTGCTTCGGCAGTCAAGGGCAAAGGTGAGCCTTTTCAAAATGTGCCCACTTTACACTGACCGCCGTTGTGCCCATAAGGCCCTCTGGTTTAGGTCGCTCCATGGTGCTGCCATTAGATTTGCATGGGCCGCAGCTCGCCCAGGGTCTCATCCCAGAGTTAGAAGCAGGGCCTGCACTGGATAAACAGGAATGGCCTTGCTTTTGAAACGCAGTTGGCGATGGAGCTCGCCCAGGGTCTCATCTTAGAGTTAGAAGCAGGGCCTGCACTGGATAAACAGGAATGGCCTTGCTTTTGAAATGGAGTAGGCAGTTGGGGATGGAGGGCGTGCGCGGGCCACAGCTCGCCCAGGGTCTCATCCTAGAGTTAGAAGCAGGGCCTGCACTGGATAAACAGGAATGGCCCTGCTTCTAAAAAGGCAGAAGCGTGTAATTGTAAGAACCTTTTTTACAGCACCGGCGCTTTCACTCATACTGTGGTGAAGCGGCATGGGTTTTTATTAGAGATAGTTATTCTTTCTCTAAGAGGCACACGAAAATAATGGCCATTAGGCCTTGCTCTTTCTTTTAAAAATGAAAGGCTTACACATTTAATGACAGGGTGGTTGGTTGGTCGGGCCATACATGTCTTTGGAATTTTGCCCATCTCTGGACATACCACTGCGTCGTGGTGTCGAAGCATCGACTCCATGATGCAGCGCCTTGTTTCTTTCACAGGGAGCCGGGTTGCGCTGCTGAGACGCTGCGCGGCGGAGGATCCGACGAACAAAGATTTTCGCCGGGCTCCTCACCTGCCAGGACCCAGTGATGACGCTGAAGATGCACCGCATGCCGTGAGTAGTTCCACTTTTAAGTCTTCGTCGCACGAGAGATGAGCATAGTTACACGACAATGTAGCCCGTTTTTTTAAATACCCTAAAACTGCTTCGGCAGTCAAGGGCAAAGGTGAGCCTTTTCAAAATGTGCCCACTTTACACTGACCGCCGTTGTGCCCATAAGGCCCTCTGGTTTAGGTCGCTCCATGGTGCTGCCATTAGATTTGCATGGGCCGCAGCTCGCCCAGGGTCTCATCCCAAAGTTAGAAGCAGGGCCTGCACTGGATAAACAGGAATGGCCTTGCTTTTGAAACGCAGTTGGCAGTTGGCGATGGAGCTCGCCCAGGGTCTCATCTTAGAGTTAGAAGCAGGGCCTGCACTGGATAAACAGGAATGGCCTTGCTTTTGAAACGGAGTAGGCAGTTGGGGATGGAGGGCGTGCGCGGGCCACAGCTCGCCCAGGGTCTCATCCTAGAGTTAGAAGCAGGGCCTGCACTGGATAAACAGGAATGGCCCTGCTTCTGAAAGGCAGAAGCGTGTAATTGTAAGAACCTTTTTTACAGCACCGGCGCTTTCACTCATACTGTGGTGAAGCGGCATGGGTTTTTATTAGAGATAGTTATTCTTTGTCTAAGAGGCACACGAAAATAATGGCCATTAGGCCTTGCTCTTTCTTTTAAAAATGAAAGGCTTACACATTTAATGACAGGGTGGTTGGTTGGTCGGGCCATACATGTCTTTGGAATTTTGCCCATCTCTGGACATACCACTGCGTCGTGGTGTCGAAGCATCGACACCATGACGCAGCGCATTGTTTCTTTCACAGGGAGCCGGGTTGCGCTGCTGAGACGCTGCGCGGCGGAGGATCCGACGACAAAGATTTTCGCCGGGCTCCTCACCTGCCAGGACCCAGTGATGACGCTGAAGATGCACCGCATGCCGTGAGTAGTTCCACTTTTAAGTCTTCGTCGCACGAGAGATGAGCATAGTTCCACGACAATGTAGCCCGTTTTTTTAAATACCCTAAAACTGCTTTGGCAGTCAAGGGCAAAGGTGAGCCTTTTCAAAATGTGCCCACTTTACACTGACCGCCGTTGTGCCCATAAGGCCCTCTGGTTTAGGTCGCTCCATGGTGCTGCCATTAGATTTGCATGGGCCGCAGCTCGCCCAGGGTCTCATCCCAGAGTTAGAAGCAGGGCCTGCACTGGATAAACAAGAATGGCCTTGCTTTTGAAACGCAGTTGGCAGTTGGCGATGGAGCTCGCCCAGGGTCTCATCTTAGAGTTAGAAGCAGGGCCTGCACTGGATAAACATGAATGGCCTTGCTTTTGAAACGGAGTAGGCAGTTGGGGATGGAGGGCGTGCGCGGGCCACAGCTCGCCCAGGGTCTCATCCTAGAGTTAGAAGCAGGGCCTGCACTGGATAAACAGGAATGGCCCTGCTTCTGAAAGGCAGAAGCGTGTAATTGTAAGAACCTTTTTTACAGCACCGGCGCTTTCACTCATACTGTGGTGAAGCGGCATGGGTTTTTATTAGAGATAGTTATTCTTTGTCTAAGAGGCACACGAAAATAATGGCCATTAGGCCTTGCTCTTTCTTTTAAAAATGAAAGGCTTACACATTTAATGACAGGGTGGTTGGTTGGTCGGGCCATACATGTCTTTGGAATTTTGCCCATCTTTGGACATACCACTGCGTCGTGGTGTCGAAGCATCGACACCATGACGCAGCGCCTTGTTTCTTTCACAGGGAGCCGGGTTGCGCTGCTGAGACGCTGCGCGGCGGAGGATCCGACTACAAAGATTTTCGCCGGGCTCCTCACCTGCCAGGACCCAGTGATGACGCTGAAGATGCACCGCATGCCGTGAGTAGTTCCACTTTTAAGTCTTCGGCGCACGAGAGATGAGCATAGTTCCACGACAATGTAGCCCATTTTTTTAAATACCCTAAAACTGCTTCGGCAGTCAAGGGCAAAGGTGAGCCTTTTCAAAATGTGCCCACTTTACACTGACCGCCGTTGTGCCCATAAGGCCCTCTGGTTTAGGTCGCTCCATGGTGCTGCCATTAGATTTGCATGGGCCGCAGCTCGCCCAGGGTCTCATCCCAGAGTTAGAAGCAGGGCCTGCACTGGATAAACAGGAATGGCCTTGCTTTTGAAACGCAGTTGGCGATGGAGCTCGCCCAGGGTCTCATCTTAGAGTTAGAAGCAGGGCCTGCACTGGATAAACAGGAATGGCCTTGCTTTTGAAACGGAGTAGGCAGTTGGGGATGGAGGGCGTGCGCGGGCCACAGCTCGCCCAGGGTCTCATCCTAGAGTTAGAAGCAGGGCCTGCACTGGATAAACAGGAATGGCCCTGCTTCTGAAAGGCAGAAGCGTGTAATTGTAAGAACCTTTTTTACAGCACCGGCGCTTTCACTCATACTGTGGTGAAGCGGCATGGGTTTTTATTAGAGATAGTTATTCTTTGTCTAAGAGGCACACGAAAATAATGGCCATTAGGCCTTGCTCTTTCTTTTAAAAATGAAAGGCTTACACATTTAATGACAGGGTGGTTGGTTGGTCGGGCCATACATGTCTTTGGAATTTTGCCCATCTCTGGACATACCACTGCGTCGTGGTGTCGAAGCATCGACACCATGACGCAGTGCCTTGTTTCTTTCACAGGGAGCCGGGTTGCGCTGCTGAGACGCTGCGCGGCGGAGGATCCGACGAACAAAGATTTTTGCCGGGCTCCTCACCTGCCAGGACCCAGTGATGACGCTGAAGATGCACCGCATGCCGTGAGTAGTTCCACTTTTAAGTCTTGGTCGCACGAGAGATGAGCATAGTTCCACGACAATGTAGCCCGTTTTTTTAAATACCCTAAAACTGCTTCGGCAGTCAAGGGCAAAGGTGAGCCTTTTCAAAATGTGCCCACTTTACACTGACCGCCGTTGTGCCCATAAGGCCCTCTGGTTTAGGTCGCTCCATGGTGCTGCCATTAGATTTGCATGGGCCGCAGCTCGCCCAGGGTCTCATCCCAGAGTTAGAAGCAGGGCCTGCACTGGATAAACAGGAATGGCCTTGCTTTTGAAACGCAGTTGGCAGTTGGCGATGGAGCTCGCCCAGGGTCTCATCTTAGAGTTAGAAGCAGGGCCTGCACTGGATAAACAGGAATGGCCTTGCTTTTGAAACGGAGTAGGCAGTTGGGGATGGAGGGCGTGCGCGGGCCACAGCTCGCCCAGGGTCTCATCCTAGAGTTAGAAGCAGGGCCGGCACTGGATAAACAGGAATGGCCCTGCTTCTGAAAGGCAGAAGCGTGTAATTGTAAGAACCTTTTTTACAGCACCGGCGCTTTCACTCATACTGTGGTGAAGCGGCATGGGTTTTAATTAGAGATAGTTATTCTTTGTCTAAGAGGCACACGAAAATAATGGCCATTAGGCCTTGCTCTTTCTTTTAAAAATGAAAGGCTTACACATTTAATGACAGGGTGGTTGGTTGGTCGGGCCATACATGTCTTTGGAATTTTGCCCATCTCTGGACATACCACTGCGTCGTGGTGTCGAAGCATCGACACCATGACGCAGCGCCTTGTTTCTTTCACAGGGAGCCGGGTTGCGCTGCTGAGACGCTGCGCGGCGGAGGATCCGACTACAAAGATTTTCGCCGGCCTCCTCACCTGCCAGGACCCAGTGATGACGCTGAAGATGCACCGCATGCCGTGAGTAGTTTCACTTTTAAGTCTTCGGCGCACGAGAGATGAGCATAGTTCCACGACAATGTAGCCCGTTTTTTTAAATACCCTAAAACTGCTTCGGCAGTCAAGGGCAAAGGTGAGCCTTTTCAAAATGTGCCCACTTTACACTGACCGCCGTTGTGCCCATAAGGCCCTCTGGTTTAGGTCGCTCCATGGTGCTGCCATTAGATTTGCATGGGCCGCAGCTCGCCCAGGGTCTCATCCCAGAGTTAGAAGCAGGGCCTGCACTGGATAAACAGGAATGGCCTTGCTTTTGAAACGCAGTTGGCGATGGAGCTCGCCCAGGGTCTCATCTTAGAGTTAGAAGCAGGGCCTGCACTGGATAAACAGGAATGGCCTTGCTTTTGAAACGGAGTAGGCAGTTGGGGATGGAGGGCGTGCGCGGGCCACAGCTCGCCCAGGGTCTCATCCTAGAGTTAGAAGCAGGGCCTGCACTGGATAAACAGGAATGGCCCTGCTTCTGAAAGGCAGAAGCGTGTAATTGTAAGAACCTTTTTTACAGCACCGGCGCTTTCACTCATACTGTGGTGAAGCGGCATGGGTTTTTATTAGAGATAGTTATTCTTTGTCTAAGAGGCACACGAAAATAATGGCCATTAGGCCTTGCTCTTTCTTTTAAAAATGAAAGGCTTACACATTTAATGACAGGGTGGTTGGTTGGTCGGGCCATACATGTCTTTGGAATTTTGCCCATCTCTGGACATACCACTGCGTCGTGGTGTCGAAGCATCGACACCATGACGCAGCGCCTTGTTTCTTTCACAGGGAGCCGGGTTGCGCTGCTGAGACGCTGCGCGGCGGAGGATCCGACGAACAAAGATTTTCGCCGGGCTCCTCACCTGCCAGGACCCAGTGATGACGCTGAAGATGCACCGCATGCCGTGAGTAGTTCCACTTTTAAGTCTTGGTCGCACGAGAGATGAGCATAGTTCCACGACAATGTAGCCCGTTTTTTTAAATACCCTAAAACTGCTTCGGCAGTCAAGGGCAAAGGTGAGCCTTTTCAAAATGTGCCCACTTTACACTGACCGCCGTTGTGCCCATAAGGCCCTCTGGTTTAGGTCGCTCCATGGTGCTGCCATTAGATTTGCATGGGCCGCAGCTCGCCCAGGGTCTCATCCCAGAGTTAGAAGCAGGGCCTGCACTGGATAAACAGGAATGGCCTTGCTTTTGAAACGCAGTTGGCAGTTGGCGATGGAGCTCGCCCAGGGTCTTATCTTAGAGTTAGAAGCAGGGCCTGCACTGGATAAACAGGAATGGCCTTGCTTTTGAAACGGAGTAGGCAGTTGGGGATGGAGGGCGTGCGCGGGCCACAGCTCGCCCAGGGTCTCATCCTAGAGTTAGAAGCAGGGCCTGCACTGGATAAACAGGAATGGCCCTGCTTCTGAAAGGCAGAAGCGTGTAATTGTAAGAACCTTTTTTACAGCACCGGCGCTTTCACTCATACTGTGGTGAAGCGGCATGGGTTTTTATTAGAGATAGTTATTCTTTGTCTAAGAGGCACACGAAAATAATGGCCATTAGGCCTTGCTCTTTCTTTTAAAAATGAAAGGCTTACACATTTAATGACAGGGTGGTTGGTTGGTCGGGCCATACATGTCTTTGGAATTTTGCCCATCTTTGGACATACCACTGCGTCGTGGTGTCGAAGCATCGACACCATGACGCAGCGCCTTGTTTCTTTCACAGGGAGCCGGGTTGCGCTGCTGAGACGCTGCGCGGCGGATGATCCGACTACAAAGATTTTCGCCGGGCTCCTCACCTGCCAGGACCCAGTGATGACGCTGAAGATGCACCGCATGCCGTGAGTAGTTCCACTTTTAAGTCTTCGGCGCACGAGAGATGAGCATAGTTCCACGACAATGTAGCCCGTTTTTTTAAATACCCTAAAACTGCTTCGGCAGTCAAGGGCAAAGGTGAGCCTTTTCAAAATGTGCCCACTTTACACTGACCGCCGTTGTGCCCATAAGGCCCTCTGGTTTAGGTCGCTCCATGGTGCTGCCATTAGATTTGCATGGGCCGCAGCTCGCCCAGGGTCTCATCCCAGAGTTAGAAGCAGGGCCTGCACTGGATAAACAGGAATGGCCTTGCTTTTGAAACGCAGTTGGCGATGGAGCTCGCCCAGGGTCTCATCTTAGAGTTAGAAGCAGGGCCTGCACTGGATAAACAGGAATGGCCTTGCTTTTGAAACGGAGTAGGCAGTTGGGGATGGAGGGCGTGCGCGGGCCACAGCTCGCCCAGGGTCTCATCCTAGAGTTAGAAGCAGGGCCTGCACTGGATAAACAGGAATGGCCCTGCTTCTGAAAGGCAGAAGCGTGTAATTGTAAGAACCTTTTTTACAGCACCGGCGCTTTCACTCATACTGTGGTGAAGCGGCATGGGTTTTTATTAGAGATAGTTATTCTTTGTCTAAGAGGCACACGAAAATAATGGCCATTAGGCCTTGCTCTTTCTTTTAAAAATGAAAGGCTTACACATTTAATGACAGGGTGGTTGGTTGGTCGGGCCATACATGTCTTTGGAATTTTGCCCATCTCTGGACATACCACTGCGTCGTGGTGTCGAAGCATCGACACCATGACGCAGTGCCTTGTTTCTTTCACAGGGAGCCGGGTTGCGCTGCTGAGACGCTGCGCGGCGGAGGATCCGACGAACAAAGATTTTTGCCGGGCTCCTCACCTGCCAGGACCCAGTGATGACGCTGAAGATGCACCGCATGCCGTGAGTAGTTCCACTTTTAAGTCTTGGTCGCACGAGAGATGAGCATAGTTCCACGACAATGTAGCCCGTTTTTTTAAATACCCTAAAACTGCTTCGGCAGTCAAGGGCAAAGGTGAGCCTTTTCAAAATGTGCCCACTTTACACTGACCGCCGTTGTGCCCATAAGGCCCTCTGGTTTAGGTCGCTCCATGGTGCTGCCATTAGATTTGCATGGGCCGCAGCTCGCCCAGGGTCTCATCCCAGAGTTAGAAGCAGGGCCTGCACTGGATAAACAGGAATGGCCTTGCTTTTGAAACGCAGTTGGCAGTTGGCGATGGAGCTCGCCCAGGGTCTCATCTTAGAGTTAGAAGCAGGGCCTGCACTGGATAAACAGGAATGGCCTTGCTTTTGAAACGGAGTAGGCAGTTGGGGATGGAGGGCGTGCGCAGGCCACAGCTCGCCCAGGGTCTCATCCTAGAGTTAGAAGCAGGGCCTGCACTGGATAAACAGGAATGGCCCTGCTTCTGAAAGGCAGAAGCGTGTAATTGTAAGAACCTTTTTTACAGCACCGGCGCTTTCACTCATACTGTGGTGAAGCGGCATGGGTTTTTATTAGAGATAGTTATTCTTTGTCTAAGAGGCACACGAAAATAATGGCCATTAGGCCTTGCTCTTTCTTTTAAAAATGAAAGGCTTACACATTTAATGACAGGGTGGTTGGTTGGTCGGGCCATACATGTCTTTGGAATTTTGCCCATCTCTGGACATACCACTGCGTCGTGGTGTCGAAGCATCGACACCATGACGCAGCGCCTTGTTTCTTTCACAGGGAGCCGGGTTGCGCTGCTGAGACGCTGCGCGGCGGAGGATCCGACTACAAAGATTTTCGCCGGCCTCCTCACCTGCCAGGACCCAGTGATGACGCTGAAGATGCACCGCATGCCGTGAGTAGTTTCACTTTTAAGTCTTCGGCGCACGAGAGATGAGCATAGTTCCACGACAATGTAGCCCGTTTTTTTTAAATACCCTAAAACTGCTTCGGCAGTCAAGGGCAAAGGTGAGCCTTTTCAAAATGTGCCCACTTTACACTGACCGCCGTTGTGCCCATAAGGCCCTCTGGTTTAGGTCGCTCCATGGTGCTGCCATTAGATTTGCATGGGCCGCAGCTCGCCCAGGGTCTCATCCCAGAGTTAGAAGCAGGGCCTGCACTGGATAAACAGCAATGGCCTTGCTTTTGAAACGCAGTTGGCGATGGAGCTCGCCCAGGGTCTCATCTTAGAGTTAGAAGCAGGGCCTGCACTGGATAAACAGGAATGGCCTTGCTTTTGAAACGGAGTAGGCAGTTGGGGATGGAGGGCGTGCGCGGGCCACAGCTCGCCCAGGGTCTCATCCTAGAGTTAGAAGCAGGGCCTGCACTGGATAAACAGGAATGGCCCTGCTTCTGAAAGGCAGAAGCGTGTAATTGTAAGAACCTTTTTTACAGCACCGGCGCTTTCACTCATACTGTGGTGAAGCGGCATGGGTTTTTATTAGAGATAGTTATTCTTTGTCTAAGAGGCACACGAAAATAATGGCCATAAGAGCCTTGCTCTTTCTTTTAAAAATGAAAGGCTTACACATTTAATGACAGGGTGGTTGGTTGGTCGGGCCATACATGTCTTTGGAATTTTGCCCATCTCTGGACATACCACTGCGTCGTGGTGTCGAAGCATCGACACCATGACGCAGCGCCTTGTTTCTTTCACAGGGAGCCGGGTTGCGCTGCTGAGACGCTGCGCGGCGGAGGATCCGACGACAAAGATTTTCGCCGGGCTCCTCACCTGCCAGGACCCAGTGATGACGCTGAAGATGCACCGCATGCCGTGAGTAGTTCCACTTTTAAGTCTTCAGCGCACGAGAGATGAGCATAGTTCCACGACAATGTAGTCCGTTTTTTTAAATACCCTAAAACTGCTACGGCAGTCAAGGGCAAAGGTGAGCCTTTTCAAAATGTGCCCACTTTACACTGACCGCCGTTGTGCCCATAAGGCCCTCTGGTTTAGGTCGCTCCATGGTGCTGCCATTAGATTTGCATGGGCCGCAGCTCGCCCAGGGTCTCATCCCAGAGTTAGAAGCAGGGCCTGCACTGGATAAACAGGAATGGCCTTGCTTTTGAAACGCAGTTGGCAGTTGGCGATGGAGCTCGCCCAGGGTCTCATCTTAGAGTTAGAAGCAGGGCCTGCACTGGATAAACAGGAATGGCCTTACTTTTGAAACGGAGTAGGCAGTTGGGGATGGAGGGCGTGCGCGGGCCACAGCTCGCCCAGGGTCTCATCCTAGAGTTAGAAGCAGGGCCTGCACTGGATAAACAGGAATGGCCCTGCTTCTGAAAGGCAGAAGCGTGTAATTGTAAGAACCTTTTTTACAGCACCGGCGCTTTCACTCATACTGTGGTGAAGCGGCATGGGTTTTTATTAGAGATAGTTATTCTTTGTCTAAGAGGCACACGAAAATAATGGCCATTAGGCCTTGCTCTTTCTTTTAAAAATGAAAGGCTTACACATTTAATGACAGGGTGGTTGGTTGGTCGGGCCATACATGTCTTTGGAATTTTGCCCATCTCTGGACATACCACTGCGTCGTGGTGTCGAAGCATCGACACCATGTTGCAGCGCCTTGTTTCTTTCACAGGGAGCCGGGTTGCGCTGCTGAGACGCTGCGCGGCGGAGGATCCGACGAACAAAGATTTTCGCCGGGCTCCTCACCTGCCAGGACCCAGTGATGACGCTAAAGATGCACCGCATGCCGTGAGTAGTTCCACTTTTAAGTCTTCGGCGCACGAGAGATGAGCATAGTTCCATGACAATGTAGCCCGTTTTTTTAAATACCCTAAAACTGCTTCGGCAGTCAAGGGCAAAGGTGAGCCTTTTCAAAATGTGCCCACTTTACACTGACCGCCGTTGTGCCCATAAGGCCCTCTGGTTTAGGTCGCTCCATGGTGCTGCCATTAGATTTGCATGGGCCGCAGCTCGCCCAGGGTCTCATCCCAGAGTTAGAAGCAGGGCCTGCACTGGATAAACAGGAATGGCCTTGCTTTTGAAACGCAGTTGGCAGTTGGCGATGGAGCTCGCCCAGGGTCTTATCTTAGAGTTAGAAGCAGGGCCTGCACTGGATAAACAGGAATGGCCTTGCTTTTGAAACGGAGTAGGCAGTTGGGGATGGAGGGCGTGCGCGGGCCACAGCTCGCCCAGGGTCTCATCCTAGAGTTAGAAGCAGGGCCTGCACTGGATAAACAGGAATGGCCCTGCTTCTGAAAGGCAGAAGCGTGTAATTGTAAGAACCTTTTTTACAGCACCGGCGCTTTCACTCATACTGTGGTGAAGCGGCATGGGTTTTTATTAGAGATAGTTATTCTTTGTCTAAGAGGCACACGAAAATAATGGCCATTAGGCCTTGCTCTTTCTTTTAAAAATGAAAGGCTTACACATTTAATGACAGGGTGGTTGGTTGGTCGGGCCATACATGTCTTTGGAATTTTGCCCATCTCTCGACATACCACTGCGTCGTGGTGTCGAAGCATCGACACCATGACGCAGCGCCTTGTTTCTTTCACAGGGAGCCGGGTTGCGCTGCTGAGACGCTGCGCGGCGGAGGATCCGACGAACAAAGATTTTCGCCGGGCTCCTCACCTGCCAGGACCCAGTGATGACGCTGAAGATGCACCGCATGCCGTGAGTAGTTCCACTTTTAAGTCTTCGGCGCACGAGAGATGAGCATAGTTCCAGGACAATGTAGCCCGTTTTTTTAAATACCCTAAAACTGCTTCGGCAGTCAAGGGCAAAGGTGAGCCTTTTCAAAATGTGCCCACTTTACACTGACCGCCGTTGTGCCCATAAGGCCCTCTGGTTTAGGTCGCTCCATGGTGCTGCCATTAGATTTGCATGGGCCGCAGCTCGCCCAGGGTCTCATCCCAGAGTTAGAAGCAGGGCCTGCACTGGATAAACAGGAATGGCCTTGCTTTTGAAACGCAGTTGGCAGTTGGCGATGGAGCTCGCCCAGGGTCTCATCTTAGAGTTAGATGCAGGGCCTGCACTGGATAAACAGGAATGGCCTTGCTTTTGAAACGGAGTAGGCAGTTGGGGATGGAGGGCGTGCGCGGGCCACAGCTCGCCCAGGGTCTCATCCTAGAGTTAGAAGCAGGGCCTGCACTGGATAAACAGGAATGGCCCTGCTTCTGAAAGGCAGAAGCGTGTAATTGTAAGAACCTTTTTTACAGCACCGGCGCTTTCACTCATACTGTGGTGAAGCGGCATGGGTTTTTATTAGAGATAGTTATTCTTTGTCTAAGAGGCACACGAAAATAATGGCCATAAGAGCCTTGCTCTTTCTTTTAAAAATGAAAGGCTTACACATTTAATGACAGGGTGGTTGGTTGGTCGGGCCATACATGTCTTTGGAATTTTGCCCATCTCTGGACATACCACTGCGTCGTGGTGTCGAAGCATCGACACCATGACGCAGCGCCTCACAGGGAGCCGGGTTGCGCTGCTGAGACGCTGCGCGGCGGAGGATCCGACGACAAAGATTTTCGCCGGGCTCCTCACCTGCCAGGACCCAGTGATGACGCTGAAGATGCACCGCATGCCGTGAGTAGTTCCACTTTTAAGTCTTCAGCGCACGAGAGATGAGCATAGTTCCACGACAATGTAGTCCGTTTTTTTAAATACCCTAAAACTGCTACGGCAGTCAAGGGCAAAGGTGAGCCTTTTCAAAATGTGCCCACTTTACACTGACCGCCGTTGTGCCCATAAGGCCCTCTGGTTTAGGTCGCTCCATGGTGCTGCCATTAGATTTGCATGGGCCGCAGCTCGCCCAGGGTCTCATCCCAGAGTTAGAAGCAGGGCCTGCACTGGATAAACAGGAATGGCCTTGCTTTTGAAACGCAGTTGGCAGTTGGCGATGGAGCTCGCCCAGGGTCTCATCTTAGAGTTAGAAGCAGGGCCTGCACTGGATAAACAGGAATGGCCTTACTTTTGAAACGGAGTAGGCAGTTGGGGATGGAGGGCGTGCGCGGGCCACAGCTCGCCCAGGGTCTCATCCTAGAGTTAGAAGCAGGGCCTGCACTGGATAAACAGGAATGGCCCTGCTTCTGAAAGGCAGAAGCGTGTAATTGTAAGAACCTTTTTTACAGCACCGGCGCTTTCACTCATACTGTGGTGAAGCGGCATGGGTTTTTATTAGAGATAGTTATTCTTTGTCTAAGAGGCACACGAAAATAATGGCCATTAGGCCTTGCTCTTTCTTTTAAAAATGAAAGGCTTACACATTTAATGACAGGGTGGTTGGTTGGTCGGGCCATACATGTCTTTGGAATTTTGCCCATCTCTGGACATACCACTGCGTCGTGGTGTCGAAGCATCGACACCATGTTGCAGCGCCTTGTTTCTTTCACAGGGAGCCGGGTTGCGCTGCTGAGACGCTGCGCGGCGGAGGATCCGACGAACAAAGATTTTCGCCGGGCTCCTCACCTGCCAGGACCCAGTGATGACGCTAAAGATGCACCGCATGCCGTGAGTAGTTCCACTTTTAAGTCTTCGGCGCACGAGAGATGAGCATAGTTCCATGACAATGTAGCCCGTTTTTTTAAATACCCTAAAACTGCTTCGGCAGTCAAGGGCAAAGGTGAGCCTTTTCAAAATGTGCCCACTTTACACTGACCGCCGTTGTGCCCATAAGGCCCTCTGGTTTAGGTCGCTCCATGGTGCTGCCATTAGATTTGCATGGGCCGCAGCTCGCCCAGGGTCTCATCCCAGAGTTAGAAGCAGGGCCTGCACTGGATAAACAGGAATGGCCTTGCTTTTGAAACGCAGTTGGCAGTTGGCGATGGAGCTCGCCCAGGGTCTTATCTTAGAGTTAGAAGCAGGGCCTGCACTGGATAAACAGGAATGGCCTTGCTTTTGAAACGGAGTAGGCAGTTGGGGATGGAGGGCGTGCGCGGGCCACAGCTCGCCCAGGGTCTCATCCTAGAGTTAGAAGCAGGGCCTGCACTGGATAAACAGGAATGGCCCTGCTTCTGAAAGGCAGAAGCGTGTAATTGTAAGAACCTTTTTTACAGCACCGGCGCTTTCACTCATACTGTGGTGAAGCGGCATGGGTTTTTATTAGAGATAGTTATTCTTTGTCTAAGAGGCACACGAAAATAATGGCCATTAGGCCTTGCTCTTTCTTTTAAAAATGAAAGGCTTACACATTTAATGACAGGGTGGTTGGTTGGTCGGGCCATACATGTCTTTGGAATTTTGCCCATCTCTCGACATACCACTGCGTCGTGGTGTCGAAGCATCGACACCATGACGCAGCGCCTTGTTTCTTTCACAGGGAGCCGGGTTGCGCTGCTGAGACGCTGCGCGGCGGAGGATCCGACGAACAAAGATTTTCGCCGGGCTCCTCACCTGCCAGGACCCAGTGATGACGCTGAAGATGCACCGCATGCCGTGAGTAGTTCCACTTTTAAGTCTTCGGCGCACGAGAGATGAGCATAGTTCCAGGACAATGTAGCCCGTTTTTTTAAATACCCTAAAACTGCTTCGGCAGTCAAGGGCAAAGGTGAGCCTTTTCAAAATGTGCCCACTTTACACTGACCGCCGTTGTGCCCATAAGGCCCTCTGGTTTAGGTCGCTCCATGGTGCTGCCATTAGATTTGCATGGGCCGCAGCTCGCCCAGGGTCTCATCCCAGAGTTAGAAGCAGGGCCTGCACTGGATAAACAGGAATGGCCTTGCTTTTGAAACGCAGTTGGCAGTTGGCGATGGAGCTCGCCCAGGGTCTCATCTTAGAGTTAGATGCAGGGCCTGCACTGGATAAACAGGAATGGCCTTGCTTTTGAAACGGAGTAGGCAGTTGGGGATGGAGGGCGTGCGCGGGCCACAGCTCGCCCAGGGTCTCATCCTAGAGTTAGAAGCAGGGCCTGCACTGGATAAACAGGAATGGCCCTGCTTCTGAAAGGCAGAAGCGTGTAATTGTAAGAACCTTTTTTACAGCACCGGCGCTTCCACTCATACTGTGGTGAAGCGGCATGGGTTTTTATTAGAGATAGTTATTCTTTGTCTAAGAGGCACACGAAAATAATGGCCATTAGGCCTTGCTCTTTCTTTTAAAAATGAAAGGCTTAAACATTTAAGGACAGGGTGGTTGGTTGGTCGGGCCATACATGTCTTTGGAATTTTGCCCATCTCTGGACATACCACTGCGTCGTGGTGTCGAAGCATCGACACCATGACGCAGCGCCTTGTTTCTTTCACAGGGAGCCGGGTTGCGCTGCTGAGACGCTGCGCGGCGGAGGATCCGACGAACAAAGATTTTCGCCGGGCTCCTCACCTGCCAGGACCCAGTGATGACGCTGAAGATGCACCGCATGCCGTGAGTAGTTCCACTTTTAAGTCTTCGGCGCACGAGAGATGAGCATAGTTCCACGACAATGTAGCCCATTTTTTTAAATACCCTAAAACTGCTTCGGCAGTCAAGGGCAAAGGTGAGCCTTTTCAAAATGTGCCCACTTTACACTTACTGCCGTTGTGCCCATAAGGCCCTCTGGTTTAGGTCGCTCCATGGTGCTGCCATTAGATTTGCATGGGCCGCAGCTCGCCCAGGGTCTCATCCCAGAGTTAGAAGCAGGGCCTGCACTGGATAAACAAGAATGGCCTTGCTTTTGAAACGCAGTTGGCAGTTGGCGATGGAGCTCGCCCAGGGTCTCATCTTAGAGTTAGAAGCAGGGCCTGCACTGGATAAACAGGAATGGCCT
Source organism: Paramisgurnus dabryanus (assembly GCF_030506205.2). Classification (NCBI taxonomy): domain Eukaryota; kingdom Metazoa; phylum Chordata; class Actinopteri; order Cypriniformes; family Cobitidae; genus Paramisgurnus; species Paramisgurnus dabryanus. Next base: position 8,170,045 of record NC_133343.1, read on the forward strand.
TGCTTTTGAAACGGAGTAGGCAGTTGGGGATGGAGGGCGTGCGCGGGCCACAGCTCGCCCAGGGTCTCATCCTAGAGTTTGAAGCAGGGCCTGCACTGGATAAACAGGAATGGCCCTGCTTCTGAAAGGCAGAAGCGTGTAACTGTAAGAACCTTTTTTACTGCACCGGCGCTTTCACTCATACTGTGGTGAAGCGGCATGGGTTTTTATTAGAGATAGTTATTCTTTGTCTAAGAGGCACACGAAAATAATGGCCATTAGGCCTTGCTCTTTCTTTTAAAAATGAAAGACTTACACATTTAATGACAGGGTGGTTGGTTGGTCGGGCCATACATGTCTTTTGAATTTTGCCCATCTCTGGACATACCACTGCGTCGTGGTGTCGAAGCATCGACACCATGACGCAGCGCCTTGTTTCTTTCACAGGGAGCCGGGTTGCGCTGCTGAGACGCTGCGCGGCGGAGGATCCGACGACAAAGATTTTCGCCGGGCTCCTCACCTGCCAGGACCCAGTGATGACGCTGAAGATGCACCGCATGCCGTGAGTAGTTCCACTTTTAAGTCTTCGTCGCACGAGAGATGAGCATAGTTCCACGACAATGTAGCCCGTTTTTTTAAATACCCTAAAACTGCTTCGGCAGTCAAGGGCAAAGGTGAGCCTTTTCAAAATGTGCCCACTTTACACTGACCGCCGTTGTGCCCATAAGGCCCTCTGGTTTAGGTCGCTCCATGGTGCTGCCATTAGATTTGCATGGGCCGCAGCTCGCCCAGGGTCTCATCCCAGAGTTAGAAGCAGGGCCTGCACTGGATAAACAGGAATGGCCTTGCTCTTGAAACGCAGTTGGCAGTTGGCGATGGAGCTCGCCCAGGGTCTCATCTTAGAGTTAGAAGCAGGGCCTGCACTGGATAAACAGGAATGGCCTTGCTTTTGAAACGGAGTAGGCAGTTGGGGATGGAGGGCGTGCGCGGGCCACAGCTCGCCCAGGGTCTCATCCTAGAGTTAGAAGCAGGGCCTGCACTGGATAAACAGGAATGGCCCTGCTTCTGAAAGGCAGAAGCGTGTAATTGTAAGAACCTTTTTTACAGCACCGGCGCTTTCACTCATACTGTGGTGAAGCGGCATGGGTTTTTATTAGAGATAGTTATTCTTTGTCTAAGAGGCACACGAAAATAATGGCCATTAGGCCTTGCTCTTTCTTTTAAAAATGAAAGGCTTACACATTTAATGACAGGGTGGTTGGTTGGTCGGGCCATACATGTCTTTGGAATTTTGCCCATCTCTGGACATACCACTGCGTCGTGGTGTCGAAGCATCGACACCATGACGCAGCGCCTTGTTTCTTTCACAGGGAGCCGGGTTGCGCTGCTGAGACGCTGCGCGGCGGAGGATCCGACGACAAAGATTTTCGCCGGGCTCCTCACCTGCCAGGACCCAGTGATGACGCTGAAGATGCACCGCATGCCGTGAGTAGTTCCACTTTTAAGTCTTCGGCGCACGAGAGATGAGCATAGTTCCACGACAATGTAGCCCGTTTTTTTAAATACCCTAAAACTGCTACGGCAGTCAAGGGCAAAGGTGAGCCTTTTCAAAATGTGCCCACTTTACACTGACCGCCGTTGTGCCCATAAGGCCCTCTGGTTTAGGTCGCTCCATGGTGCTGCCATTAGATTTGCATGGGCCGCAGCTCGCCCAGGGTCTCATCCCAGAGTTAGAAGCAGGGCCTGCACTGGATAAACAGGAATGGCCTTGCTTTTGAAACGCAGTTGGCAGTTGGCAATGGAGCTCGCCCAGGGTCTCATCTTAGAGTTAGAAGCAGGGCCTGCACTGGATAAACAGGAATGGCCTTACTTTTGAAACGGAGTAGGCAGTTGGGGATGGAGGGCGTGCGCGGGCCACAGCTCGCCCAGGGTCTCATCCTAGAGTTAGAAGCAGGGCCTGAACTGGATAAACAGGAATGGCCCTGCTTCTGAAAGGCAGAAGCGTGTAATTGTAAGAACCTTTTTTACAGCACCGGCGCTTTCACTCATACTGTGGTGAAGCGGCATGGGTTTTTATTAGAGATAGTTATTCTTTGTCTAAGAGGCACACGAAAATAATGGCCATTAGGCCTTGCTCTTTCTTTTAAAAATGAAAGGCTTACACATTTAATGACAGGGTGGTTGGTTGGTCGGGCCATACATGTCTTTGGAATTTTGCCCATCTCTGGACATACCACTGCGTCGTGGTGTCGAAGCATCGACACCATGACGCAGCGCCTTGTTTCTTTCACAGGGAGCCGGGTTGCGCTGCTGAGACGCTGCGCGGCGGAGGATCCGACGACAAAGATTTTCGCCGGGCTCCTCACCTGCCAGGACCCAGTGATGACGCTGAAGATGCACCGCATGCCGTGAGTAGTTCCACTTTTAAGTCTTCGGCGCACGAGAGATGAGCATAGTTCCACGACAATGTAGCCCGTTTTTTTAAATACCCTAAAACTGCTACGGCAGTCAAGGGCAAAGGTGAGCCTTTTCAAAATGTGCCCACTTTACACTGACCGCCGTTGTGCCCATAAGGCCCTCTGGTTTAGGTCGCTCCATGGTGCTGCCATTAGATTTGCATGGGCCGCAGCTCGCCCAGGGTCTCATCCCAGAGTTAGAAGCAGGGCCTGCACTGGATAAACAGGAATGGCCTTGCTTTTGAAACGCAGTTGGCAGTTGGCGATGGAGCTCGCCCAGGGTCTCATCTTAGAGTTAGAAGCAGGGCCTGCACTGGATAAACAGGAATGGCCTTACTTTTGAAACGGAGTAGGCAGTTGGGGATGGAGGGCGTGCGCGGGCCACAGCTCGCCCAGGGTCTCATCCTAGAGTTAGAAGCAGGGCCTGCACTGGATAAACAGGAATGGCCCTGCTTCTGAAAGGCAGAAGCGTGTAATTGTAAGAACCTTTTTTACAGCACCGGCGCTTTCACTCATACTGTGGTGAAGCGGCATGGGTTTTTATTAGAGATAGTTATTCTTTGTCTAAGAGGCACACGAAAATAATGGCCATTAGGCCTTGCTCTTTCTTTTAAAAATGAAAGGCTTACACATTTAATGACAGGGTGGTTGGTTGGTCGGGCCATACATGTCTTTGGAATTTTGCCCATCTCTGGACATACCACTGCGTCGTGGTGTCGAAGCATCGACACCATGACGCAGCGCCTTGTTTCTTTCACAGGAAGCCGGGTTGCGCTGCTGAGACGCTGCGCGGCGGAGGATCCGACGAACAAAGATTTTCGCCGGGCTTCTCACCTGCCAGGACCCAGTGATGACGCTGAAGATGCACCGCATGCCGTGAGTAGTTCCACTTTTAAGTCTTCGTCGCACGAGAGATGAGCATAGTTCCACGACAATGTAGCCCGTTTTTTTAAATACCCTAAAACTGCTTCGGCAGTCAAGGGCAAAGGTGAGCCTTTTCAAAATGTGCCCACTTTACACTGACCGCCGTTGTGCCCATAAGGCCCTCTGGTTTAGGTCGCTCCATGGTGCTGCCATTAGATTTGCATGGGCCGCAGCTCGCCCAGGGTCTCATCCCAGAGTTAGAAGCAGGGCCTGCACTGGATAAACAGGAATGGCCTTGCTTTTGAAACGCAGTTGGCAGTTGGCGAGGGAGCTCGCCCAGGGTCTCATCTTAGAGTTAGAAGCAGGGCCTGCACTTGATAAACAGGAATGGCCTTGCTTTTGAAACGGAGTAGGCAGTTGGGGATGGAGGGCGTGCGCGGGCCACAGCTCGCCCAGGGTCTCATCCTAGAGTTAGAAGCAGGGCCTGCACTGGATAAACAGGAATGGCCCTGCTTCTGAAAGGCAGAAGCGTGTAATTGTAAGAACCTTTTTTACAGCACCGGCGCTTTCACTCATACTGTGGTGAAGCGGCATGGGTTTTTATTAGAGATAGTTATTCTTTGTCTAAGAGGCACACGAAATAATGGCCATTAGGCCTTGCTCTTTCTTTTAAAAATGAAAGGCTTACACATTTAATGACAGGGTGGTTGGTTGGTCGGGCCAAACATGTCTTTGGAATTTTGCCCATCTCTGGACATACCACTGCGTCGTGGTGTCGAAGCATCGACACCATGACGCAGCGCCTTGTTTCTTTCACAGGGAGCCGGGTTGCGCTGCTGAGACGCTGCGCGGCGGAGGATCCGACGACAAAGATTTTCGCCGGGCTCCTCACCTGCCAGGACCCAGTGATGACGCTGAAGATGCACCGCATGCCGTGAGTAGTTCCACTTTTAAGTCTTCGGCGCACGAGAGATGAGCATAGTTCCACGACAATGTAGCCGTTTTTTTAAATACCCTAAAACTGCTTCGGCAGTCAAGGGCAAAGGTGAGTCTTTTCAAAATGTGCCCACTTTACACTGACCGCCGTTGTGCCCATAAGGCCCTCTGGTTTAGGTCGCTCCATGGTGCTGCCATTAGATTTGCATGGGCCGCAGCTCGCCCAGGGTCTCATCCCAGAGTTAGAAGCAGGGCCTGCACTGGATAAACAGGAATGGCCTTGCTTTTGAAACGCAGTTGGCAGTTGGCGATGGAGCTCGCCCAGGGTCTCATCTTAGAGTTAGAAGCAGGACCTGCACTGGATAAACAGGAATGGCCTTGCTTTTGAAACGGAGTAGGCAGTTGGGGATGGAGGGCGTGCGCGGGCCACAGCTCGCCCAGGGTCTCATCCTAGAGTTAGAAGCAGGGCCTGCACTGGATAAACAGGAATGGCCCTGCTTCTGAAAGGCAGAAGCGTGTAATTGTAAGAACCTTTTTTACAGCACCGGCGCTTTCACTCATACTGTGGTGAAGCGGCATGGGTTTTTATTAGAGATAGTTATTCTTTGTCTAAGAGGCACACGAAAATAATGGCCATTAGGCCTTGCTCTTTCTTTTAAAAATGAAAGGCTTACACATTTAATGACAGGGTGGTTGGTTGGTCGGGCCATACATGTCTTTGGAATTTTGCCCATCTCTGGACATACCACTGCGTCGTGGTGTCGAAGCATCGACACCATGACGCAGCGCCTTGTTTCTTTCACAGGGAGCCGGGTTGCGCTGCTGAGACGCTGCGCGGCGGAGGATCCGACGACAAAGATTTTCGCCGGGCTCCTCACCTGCCAGGACCCAGTGATGACGCTGAAGATGCACCGCATGCCGTGAGTAGTTCCACTTTTAAGTCTTGGTCGCACGAGAGATGAGCATAGTTCCACGACAATGTAGCCCGTTTTTTTAAATACCCTAAAACTGCTTCGGCAGTCAAGGGCAAAGGTGAGCCTTTTCAAAATGTGCCCACTTTACACTGACCGCCGTTGTGCCCATAAGGCCCTCTGGTTTAGGTCGCTCCATGGTGCTGCCATTAGATTTGCATGGGCCGCAGCTCGCTCAGGGTCTCATCCCAGAGTTAGAAGCAGGGCCTGCACTGGATAAACAGGAATGGCCTTGCTTTTGAAACGCAGTTGGCAGTTGGCGATGGAGCTCGCCCAGGGTCTCATCTTAGAGTTAGAAGCAGGGCCTGCACTGGATAAACAGGAATGGCCTTGCTTTTGAAACGGAGTAGGCAGTTGGGGATGGAGGGCGTGCGCGGGCAAAAGCTCGCCCAGGGTCTCATCCTAGAGTTAGAAGCAGGGCCTGCACTGGATAAACAGGAATAGCCCTGCTTCTGAAAGGCAGAAGCGTGTAATTGTAAGAACCTTTTTTACAGCACCGGCGCTTTCACTCATACTGTGGTGAAGCGGCATGGGTTTTTATTAGAGATAGTTATTCTTTGTCTAAGAGGCACACGAAAATAATGGCCATTAGGCCTTGCTCTTTCTTTTAAAAATGAAAGGCTTACACATTTAATGACAGGGTGGTTGGTTGGTCGGGCCATACATGTCTTTGGAATTTTGCCCATCTCTGGACATACCACTGCGTCGTGGTGTCGAAGCATCTACACCATGACGCAGCGCCTTGTTTCTTTCACAGGGAGCCGGGTTGCGCTGCTGAGACGCTGCGCGGCGGAGGATCCGACGAACAAAGATTTTCGCCGGGCTCCTCACCTGCCAGGACCCAGTGATGACGCTGAAGATGCACCGCATGCCGTGAGTAGTTCCACTTTTAAGTCTTGGTCGCACGAGAGATGAGCATAGTTCCACGACAATGTAGCCCGTTTTTTTAAATACCCTAAAACTGCTTCGGCAGTCAAGGGCAAAGGTGAGCCTTTTCAAAATGTGCCCACTTTACACTGACCGCCGTTGTGCCCATAAGGCCCTCTGGTTTAGGTCGCTCCATGGTGCTGCCATTAGATTTGCATGGGCCGCAGCTCGCTCAGGGTCTCATCCCAGAGTTAGAAGCAGGGCCTGCACTGGATAAACAGGAATGGCCTTGCTTTTGAAACGCAGTTGGCAGTTGGCGATGGAGCTCGCCCAGGGTCTCATCTTAGAGTTAGAAGCAGGGCCTGCACTGGATAAACAGGAATGGCCTTGCTTTTGAAACGGAGTAGGCAGTTGGGGATGGAGGGCGTGCGCGGGCAAAAGCTCGCCCAGGGTCTCATCCTAGAGTTAGAAGCAGGGCCTGCACTGGATAAACAGGAATAGCCCTGCTTCTGAAAGGCAGAAGCGTGTAATTGTAAGAACCTTTTTTACAGCACCGGCGCTTTCACTCATACTGTGGTGAAGCGGCATGGGTTTTTAATAGAGATAGTTATTCTTTGTCTAAGAGGCACACGAAAATAATGGCCATTAGGCCTTGCTCTTTCTTTTAAAAATGAAAGGCTTACACATTTAATGACAGGGTGGTTGGTTGGTCGGGCCATACATGTCTTTGGAATTTTGCCCATCTCTGGACATACCACTGCGTCGTGGTGTCGAAGCATCGACACCATGACGCAGCGCCTTGTTTCTTTCACAGGGAGCCGGGTTGCGCTGCTGAGACGCTGCGCGGCGGAGGATCCGACGAACAAAGATTTTCGCCGGGCTCCTCACCTGCCAGGACCCAGTGATGACGCTGAAGATGCACCGCATGCCGTGAGTAGTTCCACTTTTAAGTCTTCGGCGCACGAGAGATGAGCATAGTTCCACGACAATGTAGCCCGTTTTTTTAAATACCCTAAAACTGCTTCGGCAGTCAAGGGCAAAGGTGAGCCTTTTCAAAATGTGCCCACTTTACACTGACCGCCGTTGTGCCCATAAGGCCCTCTGGTTTAGGTCGCTCCATGGTGCTGCCATTAGATTTGCATTGGCCGCAGCTCGCCCAGGGTCTCATCCCAGAGTTAGAAGCAGGGCCTGCACTGGATAAACAGGAATGGCCTTGCTTTTGAAACGCAGTTGGCAGTTGGCGATGGAGCTCGCCCAGGGTCTCATCTTAGAGTTAGAAGCAGGGCCTGCACTGGATAAACAGGAATGGCCTTGCTTTTGAAACGGAGTAGGCAGTTGGGGATGGAGGGCGTGCGTGGGCCACAGCTCGCCCAGGGTCTCATCCTAGAGTTAGAAGCAAGGCCTGCACTGGATAAACAGGAATGGCCCTGCTTCTGAAAGGCAGAAGCGTGTAATTGTAAGAACCTTTTTTACAGCACCGGCGCTTTCACTCATACTGTGGTGAAGCGGCATGGGTTTTTATTAGAGATAGTTATTCTTTGTCTAAGAGGCACACGAAAATAATGGCCATTAGGCCTTGCTCTTTCTTTTAAAAATGAAAGGCTTACACATTTAATGACAGGGTGGTTGGTTGGTCGGGCCATACATGTCTTTGGAATTTTGCCCATCTCTGGACATACCACTGTGTCGTGGTGTCGAAGCATCGACACCATGACGCAGCGCCTTGTTTCTTTCACAGGGAGCCGGGTTGCGCTGCTGAGACGCTGCGCGGCGGAGGATCCGACGACAAAGATTTTCGCCGGGCTCCTCACCTGCCAGGACCCAGTGATGACGCTGAAGATGCACCGCATGCCGTGAGTAGTTCCACTTTTAAGTCTTCGGCGCACGAGAGATGAGCATAGTTCCACGACAATGTAGCCCGTTTTTTTAAATACCCTAAAACTGCTTCGGCAGTCAAGGGCAAAGGTGAGTCTTTTCAAAATGTGCCCACTTTACACTGACCGCCGTTGTGCCCATAAGGCCCTCTGGTTTAGGTCGCTCCATGGTGCTGCCATTAGATTTGCATGGGCCGCAGCTCGCCCAGGGTCTCATCCCAGAGTTAGAAGCAGGGCCTGCACTGGATAAACAGGAATGGCCCTGCTTCTGAAAGGCAGAAGCGTGTAATTGTAAGAACCTTTTTTACAGCACCGGCGCTTTCACTCATACTGTGGTGAAGCGGCATGGGTTTTTATTAGAGATAGTTATTCTTTGTCTAAGAGGCACACGAAAATAATGGCCATTAGGCCTTGCTCTTTCTTTTAAAAATGAAAGGCTTACACATTTAATGACAGGGTGGTTGGTTGGTCGGGCCATACATGTCTTTGGAATTTTGCCCATCTCTGGACATACCACTGCGTCGTGGTGTCGAAGCATCGACACCATGACGCAGCGCCTTGTTTCTTTCACAGGGAGCCGGGTTGCGCTGCTGAGACGCTGCGCGGCGGAGGATCCGACGAACAAAGATTTTCGCCGGGCTCCTCACCTGCCAGGACCCAGTGATGACGCTGAAGATGCACCGCATGCCGTGAGTAGTTCCACTTTTAAGTCTTCGTCGCACGAGAGATGAGCATAGTTCCACGACAATGTAGCCCGTTTTTTTAAATACCCTAAAACTGCTTCGGCAGTCAAGGGCAAAGGTGAGCCTTTTCAAAATGTGCCCACTTTACACTGACCGCCGTTGTGCCCATAAGGCCCTCTGGTTTAGGTCGCTCCATGGTGCTGCCATTAGATTTGCATGGGCCGCAGCTCGCCCAGGGTCTCATCCTAGAGTTAGAAGCAGGGCCTGCACTGGATAAACAGGAATGGCCTTGCTTTTGAAACGCAGCTGGCAGTCGGCGATGGAGCTCGCCCAGGGTCTCATCTTAGAGTTAGAAGCAGGGCCTGCACTGGATAAACAGGAATGGCCTTGCTTCTGAAAGGCAGAAGCGTGTAATTGTAAGAACCTTTTTTACAGCACCGGCGCTTTCACTCATACTGTGGTGAAGCGGCATGGGTTTTTATTAGAGATAGTTATTCTTTGTCTAAGAGGCACACGAAAATAATGGCCATTAGGCCTTGCTCTTTCTTTTAAAAATGAAAGGCTTACACATTTAATGACAGGGTGGTTGGTTGGTCGGGCCAAACATGTCTTTGGAATTTTGCCCATCTCTGGACATACCACTGCGTCGTGGTGTCGAAGCATCGACACCATGACGCAGCGCCTTGTTTCTTTCACAGGGAGCCGGGTTGCGCTGCTGAGACGCTGCGCGGCGGAGGATCCGACGACAAAGATTTTCGCCGGGCTCCTCACCTGCCAGGACCCAGTGATGACGCTGAAGATGCACCGCATGCCGTGAGTAGTTCCACTTTTAAGTCTTCGACGCACGAGAGATGAGCATAGTTCCACGACAAAGTAGCCCGTTTTTTTAAATACCCTAAAACTGCTTCGGCAGTCAAGGGCAAAGGTGAGTCTTTTCAAAATGTGCCCACTTTACACTGACCGCCGTTGTGCCCATAAGGCCCTCTGGTTTAGGTCGCTCCATGGTGCTGCCATTAGATTTGCATGGGCCGCAGCTCGCCCAGGGTCTCATCCCAGAGTTAGAAGCAGGGCCTGCACTGGATAAACAGGAATGGCCTTGCTTTTGAAACGCAGTTGGCAGTTGGCGATGGAGCTCGCCCAGGGTCTCATCTTAGAGTTAGAAGCAGGACCTGCACTGGATAAACAGGAATGGCCTTGCTTTTGAAACGGAGTAGGCAGTTGGGGATGGAGGGCGTGCGCGGGCCACAGCTCGCCCAGGGTCTCATCCTAGAGTTAGAAGCAGGGCCTGCACTGGATAAACAGGAATGGCCCTGCTTCTGAAAGGCAGAAGCGTGTAATTGTAAGAACCTTTTTTACAGCACCGGCGCTTTCACTCATACTGTCGTGAAGCGGCATGGGTTTTTATTAGAGATAGTTATTCTTTGTCTAAGAGGCACACTAAAAATAATGGCCATTAGGCCTTGCTCTTTCTTTTAAAAATGAAAGGCTTACACATTTAATGACAGGGTGGTTGGTTGGTCGGGCCATACATGTCTTTGGAATTTTGCCCATCTCTGGACATACCACTGCGTTGTGGTGTCGAAGCATCGACACCATGACGCAGCGCCTTGTTTCTTTCACAGGGAGCCGGGTTGCGCTGCTGAGACGCTGCGCAGCGGAGGATCCGACGAACAAAGATTTTCGCCGGGCTCCTCACCTGCCAGGACCCAGTGATGACGCTGAAGTTGCACCGCATGCCGTGAGTAGTTCCACTTTTAAGTCTTCGTCGCACGAGAGATGAGCATAGTTCCACGACAATGTAGCCCGTTTTTTTAAATACCCTAAAACTGCTTCGGCAGTCAAGGGCAAAGGTGAGCCTTTTCAAAATGTGCCCACTTTACACTGACCGCCGTTGTGCCCATAAGGCCCTCTGGTTTAGGTCGCTCCATGGTGCTGCCATTAGATTTGCATGGGCCGCAGCTCGCCCAGGGTCTCATCCCAGAGTTAGAAGCAGGGCCTGCACTGGATAAACAGGAATGGCCTTGCTTTTGAAACGCAGTTGGCAGTTGGCGATGGAGCTCGCCCAGGGTCTCATCTTAGAGTTAGAAGCAGGGCCTGCACTGGATAAACAGGAATGGCCTTGCTTTTGAAACGGAGTAGGCAGTTGGGGATGGAGGGCGTGCGCGGGCCACAGCTCGCCCAGGGTCTCATCCTAGAGTTAGAAGCAAGGCCTGCACTGGATAAACAGGAATGGCCCTGCTTCTGAAAGGCAGAAGCGTGTAATTGTAAGAACCTTTTTTACAGCACTGGCGCTTTCACTCATACTGTGGTGAAGCGGCATGGGTTTTTATTAGAGATAGTTATTCTTTGTCTAAGAGGCACACGAAAATAATGGCCATTAGGCCTTGCTCTTTCTTTTAAAAATGAAAGGCTTACACATTTAATGACAGGGTGGTTGGTTGGTCGGGCCAAACATGTCTTTGGAATTTTGCCCATCTCTGGACATACCACTGCGTCGTGGTGTCGAAGCATCGACACCATGACGCAGCGCCTTGTTTCTTTCACAGGGAGCCGGGTTGCGCTGCTGAGACGCTGCGCGGCGGAGGATCTGACGACAAAGATTTTCGCCGGGCTCCTCACCTGCCAGGACCCAGTGATGACGCTGAAGATGCACCGCATGCCGTGAGTAGTTCCACTTTTAAGTCTTCGACGCACGAGAGATGAGCATAGTTCCACGACAAAGTAGCCCATTTTTTTAAATACCCTAAAACTGCTTCGGCAGTCAAGGGCAAAGGTGAGTCTTTTCAAAATGTGCCCACTTTACACTGACCGCCGTTGTGCCCATAAGGCCCTCTGGTTTAGGTCGCTCCATGGTGCTGCCATTAGATTTGCATGGGCCGCAGCTCGCCCAGGGTCTCATCCCAGAGTTAGAAGCAGGGCCTGCACTGGATAAACAGGAATGGCCTTGCTTTTGAAACGCAGTTGGCAGTTGGCGATGGAGCTCGCCCAGGGTCTCATCTTAGAGTTAGAAGCAGGACCTGCACTGGATAAACAGGAATGGCCTTGCTTTTGAAACGGAGTAGGCAGTGGGGGATGGAGGGCGTGCGCGGGCCACAGCTCGCCCAGGGTCTCATCCTAGAGTTAGAAGCAGGGCCTGCACTGGATAAACAGGAATGGCCCTGCTTCTGAAAGGCAGAAGCGTGTAATTGTAAGAACCTTTTTTACAGCACCGGCGCTTTCACTCATACTGTGGTGAAGCGGCATGGGTTTTTATTAGAGATAGTTATTCTTTGTCTAAGAGGCACACGAAAATAATACCCATTAGGCCTTGCTCTTTCTTTTAAAAATGAAAGGCTTACACATTTAATGACAGGGTGGTTGGTTGGTCGGGCCATACATGTCTTTGGAATTTTGCCCATCTCTGGACATACCACTGCGTCGTGGTGTCGAAGCATCGACACCATGACGCAGCGCCTTGTTTCTTTCACAGGGAGCCGGGTTGCGCTGCTGAGACGCTGCGCGGCGGAGGATCCGACGAACAAAGATTTTCGCCGGGCTCCTCACCTGCCAGGACCCAGTGATGACGCTGAAGATGCACCGCATGCCGTGAGTAGTTCCACTTTTAAGTCTTCGGTGCACGAGAGATGAGCATAGTTCCACGACAATGTAGCCCGTTTTTTTAAATACCCTAAAACTGCTTCGGCAGTCAAGGGCAAAGGTGAGCCTTTTCAAAATGTGCCCACTTTACACTGACCGCCGTTGTGCCCATAAGGCCCTCTGGTTTAGGTCGCTCCATGGTGCTGCCATTAGATTTGCATGGGCCGCAGCTCGCCCAGGGTCTCATCCCAGAGTTAGAAGCAGGGCCTGCACTGGATAAACAGGAATGGCCTTGCTTTTGAAACGCAGTTGGCAGTTGGCGATGGAGCTCGCCCAGGGTCTCATCTTAGAGTTAGAAGCAGGGCCTGCACTGGATAAACAGGAATGGCCTTGCTTTTGAAACGGAGTAGGCAGTTGGGGATGGAGGGCGTGCGCGGGCCACAGCTCGCCCAGGGTCTCATCCTAGAGTTAGAAGCAGGGCCTGCACTGGATAAACAGGAATGGCCCTGCTTCTGAAAGGCAGAAGCGTGTAATTGTAAGAACCTTTTTTACAGCACCGGCGCTTTCACTCATACTGTGGTGAAGCGGCATGGGTTTTTATTAGAGATAGTTATTCTTTGTCTAAGAGGCACACGAAAATAATGGCCATTAGGCCTTGCTCTTTCTTTTAAAAATGAAAGGCTTACACATTTAATGACAGGGTGATTGGTTGGTCGGGCCATACATGTCTTTGGAATTTTGCCCATCTCTCGACATACCACTGCGTCGTGGTGTCGAAGCATCGACACCATGACGCAGCGCCTTGTTTCTTTCACAGGGAGCCGGGTTGCGCTGCTGAGACGCTGCGCGGCGAAGGATCCGACGAACAAAGATTTTCGCCGGGCTCCTCACCTGCCAGGACCCAGTGATGATGCTGAAGATGCACCGCATGCCGTGAGTAGTTCCACTTTTAAGTCTTCGGCGCACGAGAGATGAGCATAGTTCCATGACAATGTAGCCCGTTTTTTTAAATACCCTAAAACTGCTTCGGCAGTCAAGGGCAAAGGTGAGCCTTTTCAAAATGTGCCCACTTTACACTGACCGCCGTTGTGCCCATAAGGCCCTCTGGTTTAGGTCGCTCCATGGTGCTGCCATTAGATTTGCATGGGCCGCAGCTCGCCCAGGGTCTCATCCCAGAGTTAGAAGCAGGGCCTGCACTGGATAAACAGGAATGGCCTTGCTTTTGAAACGCAGTTGGCAGTTGGCGATGGAGCTCGCCCAGGGTCTCATCTTAGAGTTAGATGCAGGGCCTGCACTGGATAAACAGGAATGGCCTTGCTTTTGAAACGGAGTAGGCAGTTGGGGATGGAGGGCGTGCGCGGGCCACAGCTCGCCCAGGGTCTCATCCTAGAGTTAGAAGCAGGGCCTGCACTGGATAAACAGGAATGGCCCTGCTTCTGAAAGGCAGAAGCGTGTAATTGTAAGAACCTTTTTTACAGCACCGGCGCTTCCACTCATACTGTGGTGAAGCGGCATGGGTTTTTATTAGAGATAGTTATTCTTTGTCTAAGAGGCACACGAAAATAATGGCCATTAGGCCTTGCTCTTTCTTTTAAAAATGAAAGGCTTAAACATTTAAGGACAGGGTGGTTGGTTGGTCGGGCCATACATGTCTTTGGAATTTTGCCCATCTCTGGACATACCACTGCGTCGTGGTGTCGAAGCATCGACACCATGACGCAGCGCCTTGTTTCTTTCACAGGGAGCCGGGTTGCGCTGCTGAGACGCTGCGCGGCGGAGGATCCGACGAACAAAGATTTTCGCCGGGCTCCTCACCTGCCAGGACCCAGTGATGACGCTGAAGATGCACCGCATGCCGTGAGTAGTTCCACTTTTAAGTCTTCGGCGCACGAGAGATGAGCATAGTTCCACGACAATGTAGCCCATTTTTTTAAATACCCTAAAACTGCTTCGGCAGTCAAGGGCAAAGGTGAGCCTTTTCAAAATGTGCCCACTTTACACTTACTGCCGTTGTGCCCATACGGCCCTCTGGTTTAGGTCGCTCCATGGTGCTGCCATTAGATTTGCATGGGCCGCAGCTCGCCCAGGGTCTCATCCCAGAGTTAGAAGCAGGGCCTGCACTGGATAAACAAGAATGGCCTTGCTTTTGAAACGCAGTTGGCAGTTGGCGATGGAGCTCGCCCAGGGTCTCATCTTAGAGTTAGAAGCAGGGCCTGCACTGGATAAACAGGAATGGCCTTGCTTTTGAAACGGAGTAGGCAGTTGGGGATGGAGGGCGTGCGCGGGCCACAGCTCGCCCAGGGTCTCATCCTAGAGTTAGAAGCAGGGCCTGCACTGGATAAACAGGAATGGCCCTGCTTCTGAAAGGCAGAAGCGTGTAACTGTAAGAACCTTTTTTACTGCACCGGCGCTTTCACTCATACTGTGGTGAAGCGGCATGGGTTTTTATTAGAGATAGTTATTCTTTGTCTAAGAGGCACACGAAAATAATGGCCATTAGGCCTTGCTCTTTCTTTTAAAAATGAAAGGCTTACACATTTAATGACAGGGTGGTTGGTTGGTCGGGCCATACATGTCTTTGGAATTTTGCCCATCTCTGGACATACCACTGCGTCGTGGTGTCGAAGCATCGACACCATGACGCAGCGCCTTGTTTCTTTCACAGGGAGCCGGGTTGCGCTGCTGAGACGCTGCGCGGCGGAGGATCCGACGACAAAGATTTTCGCCGGGCTCCTCACCTGCCAGGACCCAGTGATGACGCTGAAGATGCACCGCATGCCGTGAGTAGTTCCACTTTTAAGTCTTGGTCGCACGAGAGATGAGCATAGTTCCACGACAATGTAGCCCGTTTTTTTAAATACCCTAAAACTGCTTCGGCAGTCAAGGGCAAAGGTGAGCCTTTTCAAAATTTGCCCACTTTACACTGACCGCCGTTGTGCCCATAAGGCCCTCTGGTTTAGGTCACTCCATGGTGCTGCCATTAGATTTGCATGGGCCGCAGCTCGCTCAGGGTCTCATCCCAGAGTTAGAAGCAGGGCCTGCACTGGATAAACAGGAATGGCCTTGCTTTTGAAACGCAGTTGGCAGTTGGCGATGGAGCTCGCCCAGGGTCTCATCTTAGAGTTAGAAGCAGGGCCTGCACTGGATAAACAGGAATGGCCTTGCTTTTGAAACGGAGTAGGCAGTTGGGGATGGAGGGCGTGCGCGGGCAAAAGCTCGCCCAGGGTCTCATCCTAGAGTTAGAAGCAGGGCCTGCACTGGATAAACAGGAATAGCCCTGCTTCTGAAAGGCAGAAGCGTGTAATTGTAAGAACCTTTTTTACAGCACCGGCGCTTTCACTCATACTGTGGTGAAGCGGCATGGGTTTTTATTAGAGATAGTTATTCTTTGTCTAAGAGGCACAAGAAAATAATGGCCATTAGGCCTTGCTCTTTCTTTTAAAAATGAAAGGCTTACACATTTAATGACAGGGTGGTTGGTTGGTCGGGCCATACATGTCTTTGGAACTTTGCCCATCTCTGGACATACCACTGCGTCGTGGTGTCGAAGCATCGACACCATGACGCAGCGCCTTGTTTCTTTCACAGGGAGCCGGGTTGCGCTGCTGAGACGCTGCGCGGCGGAGGATCCGACGAACAAAGATTTTCGCCGGGCTCCTCACCTGCCAGGACCCAGTGATGACGCTGAAGATGCACCGCATGCCGTGAGTAGTTCCACTTTTAAGTCTTCGGCGCACGAGAGATGAGCATAGTTCCACGACAATGTAGCCCGTTTTTTTAAATACCCTAAAACTGCTTCGGCAGTCAAGGGCAAAGGTGAGCCTTTTCAAAATGTGCCCACTTTACACTGACCGCCGTTGTGCCCATAAGGCCCTCTGGTTTAGGTCGCTCCATGGTGCTGCCATTAGATTTGCATGGGCCGCAGCTCGCCCAGGGTCTCATCCCAGAGTTAGAAGCAGGGCCTGCACTGGATAAACAGGAATGGCCTTGCTTTTGAAACGGAGTAGGCAGTTGGGGATGGAGGGCGTGCGCGGGCCACAGCTCGCCCAGGGTCTCATCCTAGAGTTAGAAGCAGGGCCTGCACTGGATAAACAGGAATGGCCCTGCTTCTGAAAGGCAGAAGCGTGTAATTGTAAGAACCTTTTTTACAGCACCGGCGCTTTCACTCATACTGTGGTGAAGCGGCATGGGTTTTTATTAGAGATAGTTATTCTTTGTCTAAGAGGCACACGAAAATAATGGCCATTAGGCCTTGCTCTTTCTTTTAAAAATGAAAGGCTTACACATTTAATGACAGGGTGGTTGGTTGGTCGGGCCATACATGTCTTTGGAATTTTGCCCATCTCTGGACATACCACTGCGTCGTGGTGTCGAAGCATCGACACCATGACGCAGCGCCTTGTTTCTTTCACAGGGAGCCGGGTTGCGCTGCTGAGACGCTGCGCGGCGGAGGATCCGACGAACAAAGATTTTCGCCGGGCTCCTCACCTGCCAGGACCCAGTGATGACGCTGAAGATGCACCGCATGCCGTGAGTAGTTCCATTTTTAAGTCTTCGGCGCACGAGAGATGAGCATAGTTCCATGACAATGTAGCCCGTTTTTTTAAATACCCTAAAACTGCTTCGGCAGTCAAGGGCAAAGGTGAGCCTTTTCAAAATGTGCCCACTCTACACTGACCGCCGTTGTGCCCATAAGGCCCTCTGGTTTAGGTCGCTCCATGGTGCTGCCATTAGATTTGCATGGGCCGCAGCTCGCCCAGGGTCTCATCCCAGAGTTAGAAGCAGGGCCTGCACTGGATAAACAGGAATGGCTTTGCTTTTGAAACGCAGTTGGCAGTTGCCGATGGAGCTCGCCCAGGGTCTCATCTTAGAGTTAGAAGCAGGGCCTGCACTGGATAAACAGGAATGGCCTTGCTTTTGAAACGGAGTAGGCAGTTGGGGATGGAGGGCGTGCGCGGGCCACAGCTCGCCCAGGGTCTCATCCTAGAGTTAGAAGCAGGGCCTGCACTGGATAAACAGGAATGGCCCTGCTTCTGAAAGGCAGAAGCGTGTAATTGTAAGAACCTTTTTTACAGCACCGGCGCTTTCACTCATACTGTGGTGAAGCGGCATGGGTTTTTATTAGAGATAGTTATTCTTTGTCTAAGAGGCACACGAAAATAATGGCCATTAGGCCTTGCTCTTTCTTTTAAAAATGAAAGGCTTACACATTTAATGACAGGGTGGTTGGTTGGTCGGGCCATACATGTCTTTGGAATTTTGCCCATCTCTGGACATACCACTGCGTCGTGGTGTCGAAGCATCGACACCATGACGCAGCGCCTTGTTTCTTTCACAGGGAGCCGGGTTGCGCTGCTGAGACGCTGCGCGGCGGAGGATCCGACGAACAAAGATTTTCGCCGGGCTCCTCACCTGCCAGGACCCAGTGATGACGCTGAAGATGCACCGCATGCCGTGAGTAGTTCCACTTTTAAGTCTTCGGCGCACGAGAGATGAGCATAGTTCCATGACAATGTAGCCCGTTTTTTTAAATACCCTAAAACTGCTTCGGCAGTCAAGGGCAAAGGTGAGCCTTTTCAAAATGTGCCCACTTTACACTGACCGCCGTTGTGCCCATAAGGCCCTCTGGTTTAGGTCGCTCCATGGTGCTGCCATTAGATTTGGATGGGCCGCAGCTCGCCCAGGGTCTCATCCCAGAATTAGAAGCAGGGACTGCACTGGATAAACAGGAATGGCCTTGCTTTTGAAACGCAGTTGGCGATGGAGCTCGCCCAGGGTCTCATCTTAGAGTTGGAAGCAGGGCCTGCACTGGATAAACAGGAATGGCCTTGCTTTTGAAACGCAGTTGGCAGTTGGCGATGGAGCTCGCCCAGGGTCTCATCTTAGAGTTAGAAGCAGGGCCTGCACTGGATAAACAGGAATGGCCTTGCTTTTGAAACGGAGTAGGCAGTTGGGGATAGAGGGCGTGCGCGGGCCACAGCTCGCCCAGGGTCTCATCCCAGAGTTAGAAGCAGGGCCTGCACTGGATAAACAGGAATGGCCCTGCTTCTGAAAGGGAGAAGCGTGTAATTGTAAGAACCTTTTTTACAGCACCGGCGCTTTCACTCATACTGTGGTGAAGCGGCATGGGTTTTTATTAGAGATAGTTATTCTTTGTCTAAGAGGCACACGAAAATAATGGCCATTAGGCCTTGCTCTTTCTTTTAAAAATGAAAGGCTTACACATTTAATGACAGGGTGGTTGGTTGGTCGGGCCATACATGTCTTTGGAATTTTGCCCATCTCTGGACATACCACTGCGTCGTGGTGTCGAAGCATCGACACCATGACGCAGCGCCTTGTTTCTTTCACAGGGAGCCGGGTTGCGCTGCTGAGACGCTGCGCGGCGGAGGATCCGACGAACAAAGATTTTCGCCGGGCTCCTCACCTGCCAGGACCCAGTGATGACGCTGAAGATGCACCGCATGCCGTGAGTAGTTCCACTTTTAAGTCTTCGGCGCACGAGAGATGAGCATAGTTCCACGACAATGTAGCCCGTTTTTTTAAATACCCTAAAACTGCTTCGGCAGTCAAGGGCAAAGGTGAGCCTTTTCAAAATGTGCCCACTTTACACTGACCGCCGTTGTGCCCATAAGGCCCTCTGGTTTAGGTCGCTCCATGGTGCTGCCATTAGATTTGCATGGGCCGCAGCTCGCCCAGGGTCTCATCCTAGAGTTAGAAGCAGGGCCTGCACTGGATAAACAGGAATGGCCTTGCTTTTGAAACGCAGTTGGCAGTTGGCGATGGAGCTCGCCCAGGGTCTCATCCCAGAGTTAGAAGCAGGGCCTGCACTGGATAAACAGGAATGGCCCTGCTTCTGAAAGGGAGAAGCGTGTAATTGTAAGAACCTTTTTTACAGCACCGGCGCTTTCACTCATACTGTGGTGAAGCGGCATGGGTTTTTATTAGAGATAGTTATTCTTTGTCTAAGAGGCACACGAAAATAATGGCCATTAGGCCTTGCTCTTTCTTTTAAAAATGAAAGGCTTACACATTTAATGACAGGGTGGTTGGTTGGTCGGGCCATACATGTCTTTGGAATTTTACCCATCTCTGGACATACCACTGCGTCGTGGTGTCGAAGCATCGACACCATGACGCAGCGCCTTGTTTCTTTCACAGGGAGCCGAGTTGCGCTGCTGAGACGCTGCGCGGCGGAGGATCCGACGAACAAAGATTTTCGCCGGGCTCCTCACCTGCCAGGACCCAGTGATGACGCTGAAGATGCACCGCATGCCGTGAGTAGTTCCACTTTTAAGTCTTCGGCGCACGAGAGATGAGCATAGTTCCACGACAATGTAGCCCGTTTTTTTAAATACCCTAAAACTGCTTCGGCAGTCAAGGGCAAAGGTGAGCCTTTTCAAAATGTGCCCACTTTACACTGACCGCCGTTGTGCCCATAAGGCCCTCTGGTTTAGGTCGCTCCATGGTGCTGCCATTAGATTTGCATGGGCCGCAGCTCGCCCAGGGTCTCATCCTAGAGTTAGAAGCAGGGCCTGCACTGGATAAACAGGAATGGCCTTGCTTTTGAAACGCAGTTGGCAGTTGGCGATGGAGCTCGCCCAGGGTCTCATCTTAGAGTTAGAAGCAGGGCCTGCACTGGATAAACAGGAATGGCCTTGCTTCTGAAAGGCAGAAGCGTGTAATTGTAAGAACCTTTTTTACAGCACCGGCGCTTTCACTCATACTGTGGTGAAGCGGCATGGGTTTTTATTAGAGATAGTTATTCTTTGTCTAAGAGGCACACGAAAATAATGGCCATTAGGCCTTGCTCTTTCTTTTAAAAATGAAAGGCTTACACATTTAATGACAGGGTGGTTGGTTGGTCGGGCCAAACATGTCTTTGGAATTTTGCCCATCTCTGGACATACCACTGCGTCGTGGTGTCGAAGCATCGACACCATGACGCAGCGCCTTGTTTCTTTCACAGGGAGCCGGGTTGCGCTGCTGAGACGCTGCGCGGCGGAGGATCCGACGACAAAGATTTTCGCCGGGCTCCTCACCTGCCAGGACCCAGTGATGACGCTGAAGATGCACCGCATGCCGTGAGTAGTTCCACTTTTAAGTCTTCGACGCACGAGAGATGAGCATAGTTCCACGACAAAGTAGCCCGTTTTTTTAAATACCCTAAAACTGCTTCGGCAGTCAAGGGCAAAGGTGAGTCTTTTCAAAATGTGCCCACTTTACACTGACCGCCGTTGTGCCCATAAGGCCCTCTGGTTTAGGTCGCTCCATGGTGCTGCCATTAGATTTGCATGGGCCGCAGCTCGCCCAGGGTCTCATCCCAGAGTTAGAAGCAGGGCCTGCACTGGATAAACAGGAATGGCCCTGCTTCTGAAAGGCAGAAGCGTGTAATTGTAAGAACCTTTTTTACAGCACCGGCGCTTTCACTCATACTGTCGTGAAGCGGCATGGGTTTTTATTAGAGATAGTTATTCTTTGTCTAAGAGGCACACGAAAATAATGGCCATTAGGCCTTGCTCTTTCTTTTAAAAATGAAAGGCTTAGGGGGCGCTAGTGCGCATGAGTAGGATGTAGACGTGTTTGGCTTGTGCTCCTCACCGCAACTTTTGCAAATTCACCGAAAACCATAATAAAGCTGTCCAAAAGTTGACACTTTTTGCTCGTTCGCCTATCTCATCTGCTGAACTTTGCTAATCTGGAAATGTCGCGGCAAAGAAACCCTCCTGGGAAGTCCAAGACTATGGATGGATACATCAGCGGTGCTAATGCTAGCGGGGCTAGTGCTAATGACAGTCGCCCCAACGAGCCTTCCGCTAAACCTCCAGCTGTCACGTCAGATATCACGTCCATCGACAAAACCCACATGTACGTGATATGCAAGGAAATATGTAAAGAAATGTCAGAGACGATTCTGGAGAGGCTTGATGAGCGTTTTGATGCATTCGACACCAAGTTTCAGTCTGTACTCTCCGTGCAAACTGACCTGCAAAACCGCATGGTTAGTCAAGAGCAAATGACCAGTGCGCTCGAAGAGCGTGTGGAAATGCTTGAAACTAAATGTGAAGATTTAGCAAAGCACGCCAGTCAGCTTCAAACCAAATTACTAGATTTAGAAGCACGGTCCCGCAGACACAACATCAAAATCGTTGGTATAAAAGAGGATACAGAAGAAGGAAAACCAACTGACTTTGTTTCCAAACTTATCCCTGAACTGCTAGGTAAGCAGCACTTTCCACATCCAGTGAAAGTTGATCGTGCGCATCGCTCTTTGCAGCCCAAACCAGCGGCGGGCGGTAAGCCGCGCACCATTATGGCTCGGATACATCACTTTCAAGAGAAAGAGCTAATTCTACGCCTCAGCAGGACACAATCAATGGAGTACAAGGGAAACAAAGTTCTGATTTTCCCTGATTATACCAGTGAAGTGATGGGTCAACGCCGTGCCTTCCGAGACGTAATGAAAGCCATGAGAGACGGAGGAATTAAACATCACCTGCGCTACCCGGCCAGGCTTCACGTTTACTGGGATGAGCAGAACACTCCGGAGATCTTCAGCGATCCAGTGGCAGCCGAGGCGGCTCGTTCACTGAAGGAACGTAGCACTGCGGCAGATGGTTAAAAATGTGAACACATTTTATTTTTCATTATTATTTAAGGTGAGCGTGTTCGCTTTTTTGTGCTAAGACGCCACATTGTTTACCACTTTTCCTATTGCGTGTCATTAAGCGACTGCCCAGATATATAACAATTATATATACATTAGGGCGCAAGACAACTTTCTTCAAAGGCGTATTTTATTTTGTTTTTCAAGAGTGTTAACTTTTACCAGTTTTATCATTTTCAAAATTGTATTACGTTGTGGTGAGGGGCGTTACCTGGATCGGCCTACTATTTGTCCAGCAGCTCCTGTTTTGAACAATTGGGGGGGATGCGTGCCAAGTTCGGGGGGCGCGGAATTGAGGGAGGGGGGGCGGTTATGGGTCTGTATTGATGTTATTGATGTTTTTGTTTGGCTCAGATGCATTTGTTTTATTTACTTGTATTCAGTATTGCAACGGCATTTGTACTTGTTCGCATTTTTTTCAAAATGACTCAAATACAAGGTAATATAGACGTAGGAGGCAGAGATTTGCAACTAATTTCATGGAACGTGAAAGGGCTTGGCAGTCTAGTCAAACGGGGGAAAGTTTTTAAACACTTGAAATCTCTCTCTGCAGATATAATCTTTTTACAAGAGACCCATATCAAAGCAACTATGCAACATAGGTTGAAATGTAATTGGGTATCTCAGATATATCAATCGCCATTTACCTCACATGCCCGTGGTGTGGCAATATTGTTTCGGAAAAATATCCCATTCCAGGTAACCTCTGTCCTCAATGACCCTCTTGGTAGATACTTATTGGTCTCTGGCACGATAAACTCATTCTCATTAACCCTGCTTAATATATATGGGCCGAACACGGATGAGCCAAATTTTTTCAGAAAGGTTTTCGATCTGCTCCCAGACAATAGTGACTCAAACATTATAATAGCCGGGGATTTTAATTGCTATCTGGATCCTTTCCTAGATAGATCATCGACACGACCAGCACCTGAAATTGCATCTGTAAAGCTTCTAAACAACCTTTTGAAAACTAGAAATCTGGTAGATATCTGGAGGATTCAGCATCCTACAAATAAAGAATACTCATTCTACTCACATGTGCATAAATCCTACAGTAGGATTGATTATTTTTTGGCTAGCTCCAACCTTATCCCTCAAATTGCCGATTCCAAATACCATAATATTTTGATTTCTGACCATAGCCCCTTAACAATATCATTAAATATTTCCCTTCCAAAACGGACTTATTCCTGGCGTTTCAACCCAAACCTTCTAAACGACGACAACTTTGTCAAGAATATAACCTCTAAATTGAAAGACTTCCTAGAATTGAATGATAACGGTGAAGTGTCTGACGAGACCCTATGGGAAACATTAAAAGTCGTTCTGCGTGGTGATATAATCTCCTATACCTCAGCCATTAAAAAAGAAAGGGAGAGGAGACTGCTTGAAATTAACAACGCTCTTCCTATTTTGGAAAAAACTTACCAAAATTCTAAATCACCGGATCATTACAAAGAGATATTGAAGCTTAAATATGAATATAATGACATTATGAGTGGCCAAGTTAAGAATCTACTTTTGAAATTGAAGCAAAAACACTTTGAGCTCCGGGATAAACCAGGTAAACTGTTAGCACAACAGCTTAAAAGTGCCCAGGCTTCAAGAGCAATTCGTAGTATTAAGTCTAAAACAGGCATTCTCCTAACCAATCCTTCTGACATAAACCGTCGTTTTAGTGAATTCTATTCTGAGCTTTATTCCTCCAAACACAATGTTTCGCAATCCAATTTGAATGATTTCTTTGACTCCATATCATTGCCCAAATTGAGCGATGACGCTGCTAAGTGTCTTGATTCAGATTTTACACTGCAGGAAGTCATCAACGCCATAAAGTCATTTCCATCAGGCAAAGCTGCTGGACCTGATGGTTACTGTGCAGAATTTTATAAGAGATTTTGCGATACTCTTGCGCCACTTATGCTCAGGATGATATATAATTCTAAAAACAATGGGAAGCTGCCAAGAACCCTTTATGAAGCAAATATCTCTTTAATTTTAAAAAAGGGCAGAGACGAGACTGATCCTGCAAATTTCAGGCCAATTGCACTTCAAAATTTTGATCGCAAAGTAATAACTAAAATCCTGGCTACCAGATTGAACAAATATCTGACTTCTATTATCCACCCTGACCAGACAGGGTTTATTCCTGGCAGACTCTCCTTTTCTAATACCAGACGGCTGCTCAATACTATTTACTCTGATTTTAGTGGCACTAATGGAGCTTCTATTTTGTCCCTTGATGCACACAAAGCTTTTGATCAGGTCGAGTGGCCATATATGTTTGAGTCACTACGCAGGTTCGGATTTGGGGAAACCTTTATCTCTTGGGTGAAGTTGATATATGCAAAACCGTGCTGTTCTGTTCTGACGAATGGCGATCGATCAGCCCCTTTCTTTCTGCAACGTTCAGTTCAGCAAGGATGTCCATTGTCTCCGGCACTTTTTGCTATTGCACTGGAGCCCCTTGCTGTAACAATAAGAGAGCATCCACAAGTGGAGGGGCTTCAGGTTGGAGGTGTGGAAACACTTATCAGTCTGTATGCTGATGACGTAATACTGTATTTGCACAATGCTGAAAAATCAGTTCCCCCTCTTCTTGAGCTGATCAAGTCTTTTGGTAAAATATCGGGGTACACGATCAATTGGTCAAAAAGTGAGTTTGTGCCTCTTTCCAATATTTACTCACCAGGGTTTCTACAAAGTATCCCATTTAAAATAGTTAATGATCATTTCACCTATCTCGGCTTAACCATACCTAAGGATCCAAAACTGATATTTAAATTAAATTTTGCAGAATTTATTTCAAAATTAAAGCAAAATATTGAACGTTGGAAAATTCTTCCTTTATCAATGATCGGACGTATAAACTCAATTAAAATGATCTCCCTTCCAAAATTTTTATACTTATGTCAAAATCTCCCAATCTACCTCACCGCAGCCTTTTTCAAGGACTTGGACTCAATTGTCCTGTCCTATATTTGGAATGGCAAAATAGCCAGAATTTCCAAGGTATACTTGCAGAAGTCTAGATCAGAGGGAGGGTTGGGCCTTCCTGTATTTAAACATTATTACTGGGCTGCCAATATTAGGGCATTAATGTTCTGGCAAGGATCCTTGGATAGTCAGACGCCTGCAACCCCCTTGTGGCTCAAGATGGAGGCCAACTCTGTGAATAGCTCTTCGTTGTCAGCCATGTTATTCTCCAAGTTCAAAAATTCACAGCCCTATAAGAATTTATGCTTTGTGGTAAAACAGTCAGTAAGAATTTTAAACCAGGTTAGGTGTTTTCTAAAACTACCAAATACATCAGTACAAACACCTATATGCTTTAACCATGGTTTTCTACCTCCATGGCATGACATAGCATATCATGATTGGAGAAGGAAGGGCTTGACCTCACTTAACAACCTGTACATTGACAGCAAATTTGCATCATTCGATCAACTGAAGGAAAAATATAATCTTTCTAATTCTCATTTCTTTCGGTATTTACAGGTTAGGCATTACACTCAATCAGAAATTGCAGATTTTCAAAACCTACCCCTGGAGCATGACATTTATGATATTTGTAAGAGCCCTCCTTTCTCCAAGCATCTCATATCAAAAATTGTATGTCTATTTGATGACTGTATAACTGCGCACACTTTGAGAACTAGGGATGTTTGGGAAGAAGAGCTAGGTGTGGAACTACCTGAATCTATGTGGGACACCTGCTTGTCTAATATCCATTCCTGCTCTATAAACAGCAGACATCAACTAATTCAATTTAAGATTGTCCACCGTTTGCACTATTCCAAAGTCAGACTACATAGAATATTTCCATCAGTTTCCCCAGTGTGTGACAGATGTAATATGTCAGAGGGAACACTTTCTCATGCTTTTTGGTTTTGCTCTTCACTGACAAACTTTTGGTTTAAAATATTTGACTGGTATTCTAAAGCATATCAGAGGCCCCTTCAGCCTGAACCCGGACTTGCTATTTTTGGCTGTTCACAAGCAACAAGGGCAATTCCAACTTCAATGTGGCAACCATTGGAACTGGGATTGATAGTTGCCAAGAGACTGATATTGAAGGAATGGAAGTCCCCCTCTCCTCCCTCCTTTAAGGTATGGATAGTTGATATGCTATCCATAATCCAAATGGAAAGACTTCGCATTACTCAAATGGACACGTTCTCACGTTCTTGGGATCCGTTTCTAACTCATTTTGAAAAAACAAACTGTAGCAACTAATTGTGTTCTTCTATCAATAACTTTTCCTTCTACTGCTGTACTAAATGTGACTGTAATAACTGGCAATTACTGCATCTGAGCCCTGTTTTGTTTGTTTGTTTTTTGTTAAAATTGAAAATGTAAATAAATAAAATATTAAAAAAAAAAAAAAAAATGAAAGGCTTACACATTTAATGACAGGGTGGTTGGTTGGTCGGGCCATACATGTCTTTGGAATTTTGCCCATCTCTGGACATACCACTGCGTCGTGGTGTCGAAGCATCGACACCATGACGCAGCGCCTTGTTTCTTTCACAGGGAGCCGGGTTGCGCTGCTGAGACGCTGCGCGGCGGAGGATCCGACGAACAAAGATTTTCGCCGGGCTCCTCACCTGCCAGGACCCAGTGATGACGCTGAAGTTTCACCGCATGCCGTGAGTAGTTCCACTTTTAAGTCTTCGGCGCACGAGAGATGAGCATAGTTCCACGACAATGTAGCCCGTTTTTTTAAATACCCTAAAACTGCTTCGGCAGTCAAGGGCAAAGGTGAGCCTTTTCAAAATGTGCCCACTTTACACTGACCGCCGTTGTGCCCATAAGGCCCTCTGGTTTAGGTCGCTCCATGGTGCTGCCATTAGATTTGCATGGGCCGCAGCTCGCCCAGGGTCTCATCCCAGAGTTAGAAGCAGGGCCTGCACTGGATAAACAGGAATGGCCTTGCTTTTGAAACGCAGTTGGCAGTTGGCGATGGAGCTCGCCCAGGGTCTCATCTTAGAGTTAGAAGCAGGGCCTGCACTGGATAAACAGGAATGGCCTTGCTTTTGAAACGGAGTAGGCAGTTGGGGATGGAGGGCGTGCGCGGGCCACAGCTCGCCCAGGGTCTCATCCTAGAGTTAGAAGCAAGGCCTGCACTGGATAAACAGGAATGGCCCTGCTTCTGAAAGGCAGAAGCGTGTAATTGTAAGAACCTTTTTTACAGCACCGGCGCTTTCACTCATACTGTGGTGAAGCGGCATGGGTTTTTATTAGAGATAGTTATTCTTTGTCTAAGAGGCACACGAAAATAATGGCCATTAGGCCTTGCTCTTTCTTTTAAAAATGAAAGGCTTACACATTTAATGACAGGGTGGTTGGTTGGTCGGGCCATACATGTCTTTGGAATTTTGCCCATCTCTGGACATACCACTGCGTCGTGGTGTCGAAGCATCGACACCATGACGCAGCGCCTTGTTTCTTTCACAGGGAGCCGGGTTGCGCTGCTGAGACGCTGCGCGGCGGAGGATCCGACGAACAAAGATTTTCGCCGGGCTCCTCACCTGCCAGGACCCAGTGATGACGCTGAAGATGCACCGCATGCCGTGAGTAGTTCCACTTTTAAGTCTTCGGCGCACGAGAGATGAGCATAGTTCCATAACAATGTAGCCCGTTTTTTTAAATACCCTAAAACTGCTTCGGCAGTCAAGGGCAAAGGTGAGCCTTTTCAAAATGTGCCCACTTTACACTGACCGCCGTTGTGCCCATAAGGCCCTCTGGTTTAGGTCGCTCCATGGTGCTGCCATTAGATTTGCATGGGCCGCAGCTCGCCCAGGGTCTCATCCTAGAGTTAGAAGCAGGGCCTGCACTGGATAAACAGGAATGACCTTGCTTTTGAAACGCAGTTGGCAGTTGGCGATGGAGCTCGCCCAGGGTCTCATCTTAGAGTTAGAAGCAGGGCCTGCACTGGATAAACAGGAATGGCCTTGCTTCTGAAAGGCAGAAGCGTGTAATTGTAAGAACCTTTTTTACAGCACCGGCGCTTTCACTTATACTGTGGTGAAGCGGCATGGGTTTTTATTAGAGATAGTTATTCTTTGTCTAAGAGGCACACGAAAATAATGGCCATTAGGCCTTGCTCTTTCTTTTAAAAATGAAAGGCTTACACATTTAATGACAGGGTGGTTGGTTGGTCGAGCCAAACATGTCTTTGGAATTTTACCCATCTCTGGACATACCACTGCGTCGTGGTGTCGAAGCATCGACACCATGACGCAGCGCCTTGTTTCTTTCACAGGGAGCCGGGTTGCGCTGCTGAGACGCTGCGCGGCGGAGGATCCGACGAACAAAGATTTTCGCCGGGCTCCTCACCTGCCAGGACCCAGTGATGACGCTGAAGTTGCACCGCATGCCGTTAGTAGTTCCACTTTTAAGTCTTGGTCGCACGAGAGATGAGCATAGTTCCACGACAATGTAGCCCGTTTTTTTAAATACCCTAAAACTGCTTCGGCAGTCAAGGGCAAAGGTGAGCCTTTTCAAAATGTGCCCACTTTACACTGACCGCCGTTGTGCCCATAAGGCCCTCTGGTTTAGGTCGCTCCATGGTGCTGCCATTAGATTTGCATGGGCCGCAGCTCGCCCAGGGTCTCATCCCAGAGTTAGAAGCAGGGCCTGCACTGGATAAACAGGAATGGCCTTGCTTTTGAAACGCAGTTGGCAGTTGGCGATGGAGCTCGCCCAGGGTCTCATCTTAGAGTTAGAAGCAGGGCCTGCACTGGATAAACAGGAATGGCCTTGCTTTTGAAACGGAGTAGGCAGTTGGGGATGGAGGGCGTGCGCGGGCCACAGCTCGCCCAGGGTCTCATCCTAGAGTTAGAAGCAAGGCCTGCACTGGATAAACAGGAATGGCCCTGCTTCTGAAAGGCAGAAGCGTGTAATTGTAAGAACCTTTTTTACAGCACCGGCGCTTTCACTCATACTGTGGTGAAGCGGCATGGGTTTTTATTAGAGATAGTTATTCTTTGTCTAAGAGGCACACGAAAATAATGGCCATTAGGCCTTGCTCTTTCTTTTAAAAATGAAAGGCTTACACATTTAATGACAGGGTGGTTGGTTGGTCGGGCCATACATGTCTTTGGAATTTTGCCCATCTCTGGACATACCACTGCGTCGTGGTGTCGAAGCATCGACACCATGACGCAGCGCCTTGTTTCTTTCACAGGGAGCCGGGTTGGCTGCTGAGACGCTGCGCGGCGGAGGATCCGACGAACAAAGATTTTCGCCGGGCTCCTCACCTGCCAGGACCCAGTGATGACGCTGAAGATGCACCGCATGCCGTGAGTAGTTCCACTTTTAAGTCTTCGTCGCACGAGAGATGAGCATAGTTCCACGACAATGTAGCCCGTTTTTTTAAATACCCTAAAACTGCTTCGGCAGTCAAGGGCAAAGGTGAGCCTTTTCAAAATGTGCCCACTTTACACTGACCGCCGTTGTGCCCATAAGGCCCTCTGGTTTAGGTCGCTCCATGGTGCTGCCATTAGATTTGCATGGGCCGCAGCTCGCCCAGGGTCTCATCCCAGAGTTAGAAGCAGGGCCTGCACTGGATAAACAGGAATGGCCTTGCTTTTGAAACGCAGTTGGCAGTTGGCGATGGAGCTCGCCCAGGGTCTCATCTTAGAGTTAGAAGCAGGGCCTGCACTGGATAAACAGGAATGGCCTTGCTTTTGAAACGGAGTAGGCAGTTGGGGATGGAGGGCGTGCGCGGGCCACAGCTCGCCCAGGGTCTCATCCTAGAGTTAGAAGCAAGGCCTGCACTGGATAAACAGGAATGGCCCTGCTTCTGAAAGGCAGAAGCGTGTAATTGTAAGAACCTTTTTTACAGCACCGGCACTTTCACTCATACTGTGGTGAAGCGGCATGGGTTTTTATTAGAGATAGTTATTCTTTGTCTAAGAGGCACACGAAAATAATGGCCATTAGGCCTTGCTCTTTCTTTTAAAAATGAAAGGCTTACACATTTAATGACAGGGTGGTTGGTTGGTCGGGCCAAACATGTCTTTGGAATTTTGCCCATCTCTGGACATACCACTGCGTCGTGGTGTCGAAGCATCGACACCATGACGCAGCGCCTTGTTTCTTTCACAGTGAGCCGGGTTGCGCTGCTGAGACCTTGCGCGGCGGAGGATCCGACGACAAAGATTTTCGCCGGGCTCCTCACCTGCCAGGACCCAGTGATGACGCTGAAGATGCACCGCATGCCGTGAGTAGTTCCACTTTTAAGTCTTCGACGCACGAGAGATGAGCATAGTTCCACGACAAAGTAGCCCGTTTTTTTAAATACCCTAAAACTGCTTCGGCAGTCAAGGGCAAAGGTGAGTCTTTTCAAAATGTGCCCACTTTACACTGACCGCCGTTGTGCCCATAAGGCCCTCTGGTTTAGGTCGCTCCATGGTGCTGCCATTAGATTTGCTTGGGCCGCAGCTCGCCCAGGGTCTCATCCCAGAGTTAGAAGCAGGGCCTGCACTGGATAAACAGGAATGGCCTTGCTTTTGAAACGCAGTTGGCAGTTGGCGATGGAGCTCGCCCAGGGTCTCATCTTAGAGTTAGAAGCAGGACCTGCACTGGATAAACAGGAATGGCCTTGCTTTTGAAACGGAGTAGGCAGTGGGGGATGGAGGGCATGCGCGGGCCACAGCTCGCCCAGGGTCTCATCCTAGAGTTAGAAGCAGGGCCTGCACTGGATAAACAGGAATGGCCCTGCTTCTGAAAGGCAGAAGCGTGTAATTGTAAGAACCTTTTTTACAGCACCGGCGCTTTCACTCATACTGTGGTGAAGCGGCATGGGTTTTTATTAGAGATAGTTATTCTTTGTCTAAGAGGCACACGAAAATAATAGCCATTAGGCCTTGCTCTTTCTTTTAAAAATGAAAGGCTTACACATTTAATGACAGGGTGGTTGGTTGGTCGGGCCATACATGTCTTTGGAATTTTGCCCATCTCTGGACATACCACTGCGTCGTGGTGTCGAAGCATCGACACCATGACGCAGCGCCTTGTTTCTTTCACAGGGAGCCGGGTTGCGCTGCTGAGACGCTGCGCGGCGGAGGATCCGACGAACAAAGATTTTCGCCGGGCTCCTCACCTGCCAGGACCCAGTGATGACGCTGAAGATGCACCGCATGCCGTGAGTAGTTCCACTTTTAAGTCTTCGGCGCACGAGAGATGAGCATAGTTCCACGACAATGTAGCCCGTTTTTTTAAATACCCTAAAACTGCTTCGGCAGTCAAGGGCAAAGGTGAGCCTTTTCAAAATGTGCCCACTTTACACTGACCGCCGTTGTGCCCATAAGGCCCTCTGGTTTAGGTCGCTCCATGGTGCTGCCATTAGATTTGCATGGGCCGCAGCTCGCCCAGGGTCTCATCCCAGAGTTAGAAACAGGGCCTGCACTGGATAAACAGGAATGGCCTTGCTTTTGAAACGGAGTAGGCAGTTGGGGATGGAGGGCGTGCGCGGGCCACAGCTCGCCCAGGGTCTCATCCTAGAGGTAGAAGCAGGGCCTGCACTGGATAAACAGGAATGGCCCTGCTTCTGAAAGGCAGAAGCGTGTAATTGTAAGAACCTTTTTTACAGCACCGGCGCTTTCACTCATACTGTGGTGAAGCGGCATGGGTTTTTATTAGAGATAGTTATTCTTTGTCTAAGAGGCACACGAAAATAATGGCCATTAGGCCTTGCTCTATCTTTTAAAAATGAAAGGCTTACACATTTAATGACAGGGTGGTTGGTTGGTCGGGCCATACATGTCTTTGGAATTTTGCCCATCTCTGGACATACCACTGCGTCGTGGTGTCGAAGCATCGACACCATGACGCAGCGCCTTGTTTCTTTCACAGGGAGCCGGGTTGCGCTGCTGAGACGCTGCGCGGCGGAGGATCCGACGAACAAAGATTTTCGCCGGGCTCCTCACCTGCCAGGACCCAGTGATGACGCTGAAGATGCACCGCATGCCGTGAGTAGTTCCACTTTTAAGTCTTCGGCGCACGAGAGATGAGCATAGTTCCACGACAATGTAGCCCGTTTTTTTAAATACCCTAAAACTGCTTCGGCAGTCAAGGGCAAAGGTGAGCCTTTTCAAAATGTGCCCACTTTACACTGACCGCCGTTGTGCCCATAAGGCCCTCTGGTTTAGGTCGCTCCATGGTGCTGCCATTAGATTTGCATGGGCCGCAGCTCGCCCAGGGTCTCATCCCAGAGTTAGAAGCAGGGCCTGCACTGGATAAACAGGAATGGCTTTGCTTTTGAAACGCAGTTGGCAGTTGGCGATGGAGCTCGCCCAGGGTCTCATCTTAGAGTTAGAAGCAGGGCCTGCACTGGATAAACAGGAATGGCCTTGCTTTTGAAACGGAGTAGGCAGTTGGGGATGGAGGGCGTGCGCGGGCCACAGCTCGCCCAGGGTCTCATCCTAGAGTTAGAAGCAGGGCCTGCACTGGATAAACAGGAATGGCCCTGCTTCTGAAAGGCAGAAGCGTGTAATTGTAAGAACCTTTTTTACAGCACCGGCGCTTTCACTCATACTGTGGTGAAGCGGCATGGGTTTTTATTAGAGATAGTTATTCTTTGTCTAAGAGGCACACGAAAATAATGGCCATTAGGCCTTGCTCTTTCTTTTAAAAATGAAAGGCTTACACATTTAATGACAGGGTGGTTGGTTGGTCGGGCCATACATGTCTTTGGAATTTTGCCCATCTCTGGACATACCACTGCGTCGTGGTGTCGAAGCATCGACACCATGACGCAGCGCCTTGTTTCTTTCACAGGGAGCCGGGTTGCGCTGCTGAGACGCTGCGCGGCGGAGGATCCGACGAACAAAGATTTTCGCCGGGCTCCTCACCTGCCAGGACCCAGTGATGACGCTGAAGATGCACCGCATGCCGTGAGTAGTTCCACTTTTAAGTCTTCGGCGCACGAGAGATGAGCATAGTTCCATGACAATGTAGCCCGTTTTTTTAAATACCCTAAAACTGCTTCGGCAGTCAAGGGCAAAGGTGAGCCTTTTCAAAATGTGCCCACTTTACACAGACCGCC